>NC_053028.1:246620755-246908767 GCF_003073215.2 Triticum urartu | reverse complement strand
ATCTCAATACCTAGTTCAATCTCGTTACCGGCAAGTCTCTTTACTCGTTCTGTAATACATCACCCCACAACTAACTCATTATTTGCATTGCTGGCAAGGCTTATTATGATGTGCATTACCGAGAGGGCCCAGAGATACCTCTCCGACAATCGGAGTGACAAATCCTAATCTTGATCTATGCCAACTCAACAAGTATCTTCGGAGACACCTGTAGAGAACCTTTATAATCACCCAGTTATGTTGTGACGTTTGGTAGCACATAAAGTGTTCCTCCGGTATTCGGGAGTTGCATAATCTCATAGTCATAGGAAGATGTATAAGTCATGAAGAAAGCAATAGCAACAAACTAAACGATCATCGTGCTAAGCTAACGGAATGTGTCAAGTCAATCACATCATTCTCCTAATGATGTGATCCCATTAATCAAACGACAACTCATGTCTATGGATAGGAAACATAACCATCTTTGATCAATGAGCTAGTCAAGTAGAGGCATACTAGTGACACTCTGTTTGTCTATGTATTCACACATGTATCAAGTTTCCGGTTAATACAATTCTAGCATGAATAATAAACATTTATCATGATATAAGGAAATAAATAATAACTTTATTATTGCCTCTAGGGCATATTTCCTTCAGTCTCCCACTTGCACTAGAGTCAATAATCTAGTTCACATCGCCATGTGATTTAACACCAATAGTTCACATCACCATGGGATTAACACCCATAGTTCACATCGTCATGTGACCAACACCCAAAGGGTTTACTAGAGTCAATAATCTAGTTCACATCGCTATGTGATTAACGCCCAAAGAGTACTAAGGTGTGATCATGTTTTGCTTGTGAGAGAATTTTAGTCTACGGGTCTGCCACATTCAAATCCGTATTTATTTTGCAAATTTCTATGTCAACAATGCTCTGCACGGAGCTACTCTAGCTAATTGCTCCCACTTTCAAAATGTATCCAGATTGAGATTTAGAGTCATCTAGATCAGTGTCAAAATTTGCATCGACGTAACCCTTTACGACGAACCTTTTGTCACCTCCATAATCGAGAAACATATCCTTATTCCACTAAGGATAATTTTGACCGTTGTCCGGTGATCTACTCCTAGATCACTAATGTACTCCCTTTCTAAACTCAATGTAAGGTATACAATAGATCTGGTACACAACATGGCATACTTTATAGAAACTATGGCTGAGGCATAGGGAATGACTTTCATTCCCTTTCTATCTTCTACCGTGGTCGGGCTTTGAGTTTTACTCAATTTCACACCTTGTAACACAGGTAAGAACTCTTTCTTTGATTGTTCCATTTTGAACTACTTCAAAATCTTGTCAAGGTATGTACTCATTAAAAATACTTATCAAGTGTCTTGATCTATCTCTATAGATCTTGATGCTCAATATGTAAGTAGCTTCACCGAGGTCTTTATTTGAAAAACTCGTTTCAAATACTCCTTTATGCTTTCCAGAAAATTCTACATTATTTCTGATCAACAATATGGCATTCACATATATTTATCAGAAATGTTGTAGTGCTCCCACTCACTTTCTTGTAAATACAGGCTTTACCACAAGTCTGTATAAAACTATATGCTTTGATCAACTCATCAAAGCATATATTCCAACTCTGAGATGCTTGCACCAGTCCATAGATGGATCGCTGGAGCTTGCACATTTTGTTAGCACCTTTAGGATCGACAAAACCTTCTGGTTGCATCATATACAACTCTTCTTTAAGAAAACCATTAAGGAATGTAGTTTTGACATCCATTTGCCAGATTTCATAAAATATGGCAATTTGCTAACATGATTCAGATAGACTTAAGCATTGCTACGAGTGAGAAAATCTCATCGTATTCAACACCTTGAACTTTGTCAAAACCTTTTTCGACAAGTCTAGCTTTTTAGATAGTAACACTAATATCATCGTCCGTCTTCCTCTTGAAGATCCATTTATTTTCTATGGCTTGCCGATCATCAGGCAAGTCAACCAAAGTCCACACTTTGTTCTCATACATGGATCCCATCTCAGATTTCATGGCTTCAAGCCATTTCGCGGAATCTGGGCTCATCATCGCTTCCTCATAGTTCGTAGGTTTGTCATGGTCAATTAACATGACCTCGAGAACAGGATTATCATACCACTCTGGTGCGGATCTCACTCTGGTTGACCTACGAGGTTTGGTAGTAACTTGATCTGCAGTTACATGATCATCATCATTAGCTTCCTCACTAATTGGTGGAGTCACAGAAATAGATTTCTGTGATGAACTACTTTCCAATAAGGGAGTAGGTACATTTACCTCATCAAGTTCTGTTTTCCTCCCACTCACTTCTTTTGAGAGAAACTCCTTCTCTAGAAAGGATCCATTCTCAGCAACAAATATCTTGCCTTCGGATCTGTGATAGAAGGTGTACCCAACAGTTACTTTTGGGTATCCTATGAAGACGCACTTCTCCGACTTGGGTTTGAGCTTATCAAGATGAAACTTTTTTCACATAAGCATCACAACCCCAAACTTTAAGAAACGACAGCTTAGGTTTCTTGCTAAACCACAGTTCATACGGTGTCATCTCAACGGATTTAGATGGTGCCCTTTTTAATGTGAATGCAGCTGTCTCTAATGCATAACCCCAAAACGATAGTGGTAAATCGGTAAGAGACATCATAGATTGCACTATATCAAATAAAGTACGGTTATGACGTTCGGACACGCCATTACGCTGTGGTGTTCTAGGTGGCATGAGTTTGTGAAACTATTCCACATTATTTTAATTGAAGATCAAACTCGTAACTCAAATATTCGCCTCTGCGATCAGATCGTAGAAACTTTATTTTCTTGTTACGATGATTTTCCACTTCACTCTGAAATTCTTTGAACATTTCAAATGTTTCAGACTTATGTTTCTTCAAGTAGATATACCCATATCTGCTCAAATCATCTATGAAGGTCAGAAAATAATGATACCCGCCGCGAGCCTCAACACTCACCGGACCTCATACATCAGTATGTATTATATACAGTAAGTCAGTTGCTCGCTCCATTGTTCTGGAGAACGGAGTCTTAGTCATCTTCGCCCATGAGGCATGGTTCGCAAGCATCAACTTTTCATAATCAAGTGATTCCAAAAGCCCATTAGCATGGATTTTCTTCATGCGCTATACACCAATATGACCTAGACGGCAGTGCCACAAATAAGTTGCACTATCATTATTAACTTTGTATCTTTTGGCTTCAATATTATGAATATGTGTATCACTATGATCGAGATTCAACAAACCATTTTCATTGGGTGTATAACCATAGAAGGTTTTATTCATGTAAACAGAATAACAATTATTCTCTAACTTAAATGAATAACTGTATTGCAATAAACATGATCAAATCATATTCATGCTCAACGCAAACACCAAATAACACTTATTTAGGTTCAACACTAATCCCGAAAGTATAGGGAGTGTGCGATGATGATCATATCATTCTTGGAACCACTTCCAACACACATCGTCACTTCACCCTCAACTAGTCTCTGTTTATTCTGTAACTCCTATTTCGAGTTACTAATTTTTAGCAACCGACAAGTATCAAATACCCAGGGGCTACTATAAACATTAGTAAGGTACACATCAATAACCTGTATATCAAATATACCCTTGTTCACTTTGCCATCCTTCTTATCCACCAAATATTCAGGGCATTTCTGCTTCCAGTGACCATTTCCTTTGTAGTAGAAGCACTCAGTTTCAGGCTTTAGTCTAGCTTTGGGCTTCTTCACGGAAGTGACAACTTGCTTGCCATTCTACATGAAGTTCCCTTTCTTTCCCATTGCCCTTTTCTTGAAACTAGTGGTCTTGTTAATCATCAACACTTGATGCTCTTTCTTGATTTCTACCTTCATCGATTTCATCATCATGAAAAGCTCGGGAATCGTTTTCGTCATCCCTTGCATACTATAGTTCATCATGAAGTTCTGCTAACTTGGTGATGGTGACTAGAGAATTCTGTCAATCACTATTTTATCTGGAAGATTAACTCCCACTTGATTCAAGCGATTGTAGTACCCAGACAATTTGAGCACATGCTTACTGCTTGAGCTATTCTCCTCCATCTTTTAGCTATAGAACTTGTTGGAGACTTCATATCTCTCAACTCGGGTATTTGCTTGAAATATTAACTTCAACTCCTGGAATATCTCATATGATCCATGACGTTCAAAACGTCTTTGTAGTCCTGATTCTAAGCCGTTAAGCATGGTGCACTAAACTATCAAGTAGTCATCATATTGAGCTAGCCACACGTTCATAACGTCTGAATCTGCTCCTGCAATAGGTCTGTTACCTAGCAGTGCATCAAGGACATAATTCTTCTATGCAGCAATGAGGATAATCCTCAGATCACGGGTCCAATCCGCATCATTGCTACTAACATCTTTCAACTTAGTTTTCTCTAGGAACATATCAAAAATAAAACAGGGGAGCTAAATGCGAGCTATTGATCTACAACATAGATATGCTAATACTACCAGGACTAAGTTCATGATAAATTAAAGTTCAATTAATCATATTACTTAAGAACTCCCACTTAGATAGACATCCCTCTAATCATCTAAGTGATCATGTGATCCAAATCAACTAAACCATAACCGATCATCATGTGAAATGGAGTAGTTTTCAATGGTGAACATCACTATGTTGATCATATCTACTATATGATTCACGCTCGACCTTTCGGTCTCAGTGTTCCGAGGCCATATCTGCATATGCTAGGCCCATCAAGTTTAACCCGAGTATTCTCGTGTGCAAAACTGACTTGCACCCATTGTAGATGAACGTTGAGCTTATCACACCCGATCATCACGTGGTGTCTCGGCACGACGAACTTTGGCAACGGTGCATACTCAGGGAGAACACTTTTACATTGAAATTTAGTGAGAGATCATCTTATAATGCTACCATTAATCAAAGCAAAAAAAGATGCATAAAGGACAAACATCACATGCAACCAATATAAGTGATATGATATGGCCATTGTCGGTGTCAAAACCGGCGGATCTCGGGTAGTGGGTCCCGAACTGTGCGTCTAGGCCGGATGGTAACAAGAGGCAGGGAACACGATGTTTTACCCAGGTTCGGGCCCTCTTGATGGAGGTAAAACCCTACGTCCTGCTTGATTAATATTGATGATATGGGTAGTACAAGAGTAGATCTACCACGAGATCAAGGAGGCTAAACCCTAGAAGCTAGCCTATGGTATGATTGTTGTATATGGAGTTGATTGCCTACGGACTACAACCCTCCGGTTTATATAGACACTGGATAGGGTTAGGGTTACATAGAGTCGGTTACAATGGTAGGAGATCTTGAATATCCGCATCGCCAAGGAAAGTCCCATCCGGACACGGGACAAAGTCTTCAATCTTGTATCTTCATAGTCCAGGAGTCCGGCTGAAGGTATAGTCCGGCTACCCGAACACCCCCTAATCCAGGACTCCCTCAGTAGCCCCTGAACCAGGCTTCAATGACGACGAGTCCGGCGCGCAAATTGTCTTCGGCATAGCAAGGCGGGTTCCTCCTCCAAGTCCTTCATAGAAGATTGTAAACACCAAGATTAGTGTACGGCTTTGCAAAATAAGCTTCCACATATTGCCATAGAGAGAATAGTATTAACACAAATCAAATCTGCTGACATATTCCGCAGTGCGTCAACACACTACAGCCAAGTCCTTCACTCGAATTGTTTTCACTTTTCCACCTCAGCGTGTTTTGCGAGGCGGTTTCCTTGGCACGTCTTGTCGAAGCAGAGATTGTGTACCCCCCTTTTACGGGATTCTCATCAATACGGACGTGGGTAACCCAACCGCGCCACTTATCACGGCGCTTGGGAGGCAAGCGAGTTTTACTAGGCAGGTGGGGATGCACAACCGCATCCGCCCATATAAGGGGACAAGGATCCACCTTTTTACCTACGCCTTCTTCCTCCTTTGCCTATCCATCTCCTGCGCACCCGAGCTCCAGCGCCCAAGCCCGCACTTCCCACCTCAACCTTCTCCAGCAATGTCCAGAGCGGGAGGCAAGTGGATGGTCTCCTCCGTCACGGAGGGTAAAGTCAAGAAGCTAAGGAAGGCCGGATACCTGTCCAAGGACATCGCGCACCGGCTTCCCGAAGAGGGGCAGCTTCTCCCCACCCCAAGGCCCCATGAGAGGGTAGTATTTCTCCCCCACTTCCTCCGCGGACTGGGTTTTCCACTCCACCCATTTGTCCGGGGGCTCATGTTCTACTACGGCCTGGATTTCCACGATCTGGCTCCGAACTTCATCCTCAACATCTCGGCGTTTATCGTCGTGTGCGAGGCTTTTCTCCGCGTCCGCCCTCATTTCGGCCTCTGGCTCAAGACCTTCAACGTCAAGCCCAAGGTGGTGCGCGGCAGCCAGGAGGAGTGCGGAGGCGCCATGGCGGGCAAGATGGCCAACGTCCTATGGTTCGAGGGCTCTTTCATGGAGACCCTAAAGGGATGGCAATCCGGGTGGTTTTATATCGCCGAGCCGCGCGATCCGAAATGGACCGCAGCCCCGAGTTCCGATCTGGACCCCCCACGCGGCTTATGTCCTGGAAAGAGACGGGCCTGTCGTGGGGTGACGAAAAAGAGGTGACCGGATTGCAAACATGCATCCAGTCCCTGGTGAACAAGCCAGTCCGGCTTGTTAATGTAATCCAGGTTATGCTCGTCCGCCGGATCCTCCCGTGCCGACAACGGGATTTTAATCTGTGGGAGTTCGACCCGGCGCAGCATCAAACCCTCAGCAGGCTCTTCGACATGACGTACGAAGATGCCTGGAAGATGCTATTCAAGGGCGCCGAGGCTCCCGCATCCGCTTCCGAGGACCGCGGATATAGCTCGCAGCGTCGCGCTAGGGAGGTATGCCATCTACACCTTTTACATGATGTTAAGCTTTTTCATAGTTTGACTCTATGCGGGATCTAAACTCCCTTACCTTTGACAGGCTTGGCGGGCGATATCCGGACCGATTAACTGTCCGGCTCCGCTGCCCGAAGACCAGCCCCAGCTCTACTAGCGAAGCTGCTGGTTTCGGCGCCTTATGTGGTGCCGGAGAAGAAGGCCAAGAAGAAGAAGACCACGGGGACTCGAAAGAGTGCCCGCAACGTGGTGGTGTCGGACTCGTCATCTGACGAGTCCGAGACGCCCTCCTCCCACGAAAACGAGGGGGAGGAAGAAGAAAACTCTCCCCCCCTAGCGGAGGGCGGAGAGAAGAAGAAGGCCGCCCCAACGGGGGAGGCCGAGAGGTCTAGGAAAAGGAAGACCCCTCCACCGGACTACGCCCCCAACGCCGAAGAGGGCAAAGAGGAGTGGCCAAACAGGGCCAAGCGTCCGACGAAATCATAAGTTCGGATATCAGAGTAACTCATGATGTTCCTTTGTTGAACAGCTTTCCCTAATGTCGAATGTAATTATGCAATCCGCCCCGGGCCGAATTCGACGAATCGTCGGGCGGCTCCCTGGACTCATCGGACGTGAACTCAGTTCCGCCCGCTGTCTCCCCCCGTACTGCAGACGACGCCGAAGTGGCATCGCGACAAGCTCCGGGGCAGGAGGAGGTGGTCCCGGAGGAGCCGCAAGGCAACCTCCCGGACTCCAGGAGTGAAGGGGATAAGGCTCCCCAGGGCTTTCAGTCCGGCTTTGTGCCGGACACCGCGCCGGAATCTTCCACAGTTCCGGACCGCGGTAGGTGAACTCCTTCCAAGAGGAGCAAGCCTTCTGAGCCGGCGGCCTCCGCCCAACCGGAGGTGCCGGACAATCTGCTGGAGGTGCTTGACGACGCCTCCATCGACGAGGGGCACCGTACTATTATGAGTACGGTGATCCAGAAGGTTCAGTCCGCCAAGAGCGGACTGACTGAAGCTTGCGCTAGCCTTCTAACAGGCTTCGAGGTAAGTAAAAATATGTAAAAATATTACCGCATAGACAGTAGCCCCTGATGCTCTGTTTGGCGTTTGGAAAGAAAAGCCGAATAGAGGATCTATTAAATTTTGCAGGAGTCTAACAAAAAAGAGTCAATATGCGTATGCAGGCTTCGCTGCTATCCACCGCCGCACTGACTGCAGAGGTGGGTGTCCTGAAGCAGGACCTCGAGCGGACTGAGCAAGAGCTCGGCCTTGCCAAGCGGCAGCTCGAGGAGGAAGAAGGTAAGAAATACCTTACAGAAAAAGTGCCTATAAAAAGGCTTGATTGCAAAAAGAGTAACAGGATTGTACTGCTTATTGTAGGGGCCACGACTGAGGTGGCGACCCTTAAGCAGGCGCTGTCTGCGGCCGAAAAGAAAACGGCCGCGGAGCGCACCGAGCGAGATAGACTTGGGGCTCAGGTCGGCGAGGTGCAGCAAGAGCTTCAGGCTCTCATGAAAAAACATGAGAGTTTGGAGCTGGAGTCGAAGGCGCAAGAATCCGAGCTTGCAACGGCCCTAGAGGCTGCCAAGTCTGCCAAGGCCGAAGCCCAAAAGGCCCTCCAAGAGTTGGAGGAGATGAGGAAGATAGCAGCGGGTAAGGCATTCTTTATGCAAAGCAGAAATATAAAAGTGAACTACCTGTTACTTACCCGAATCCGGAGCTCTCCAGGGGCATTGCAGATCTTCCCAGTAGCGTATCTGCTGCCGCCGCATTCTACCGAGCTGAAGAGGGTAGCTCGACGGAGAAGGTGTTCTAGTCTCAGTATTCTGAGGCCGGACACCCTGTGCCCTTGAGCGACCAGCTGAAACAGCTGGTCGAGCTCCACAAGGTGGCCGAGCAGGCCATGAAGGGCTTCATAGTTCGGTTGTGGCCCGGAGAGGCCCTGCCTGGGAGCTATTTCGGGCTGGTGCGGCGGCTGGTGGAAGCCTGTCCGAGGCTTGAGGTCATCAAGCGCTCCGTCTGCATCGAAGGTGCCCGTCGGGCCCTTGCCCGTGCAAAGGTGCACTGGGGTAAGCTGGACGATGAGAAGCTTGTGAAGGACGGGCCGCCGCCGGGGAAGGAGCATCGGAAGCCCGAGAACTACTACAAGGATGTTCTTGTAGGTGCCCGCCTTGTGGCGGATGAATGTACCAAGGATGTGATATTTGAATGAACTCGCTCGTGTTTATCATGTGCGCTGAAAACTTGTTCATATGCGCTAAGCAATGCTTATTGAATTTAAAATATTACTTTCTGTGCGGCCGTTTATCAAAAATTGAGAGATGGCCAGTCGTCGGCTTCTGCCCCCGTGCCACTAGTGCTGGGGTGTTCGGGATAAACCTGAGCGCTCTTTTTCCCATAGTTGGGTCCTTCGAGGGAGGCGCTCAGCACAACGAACCAGACAATTGGACTATAATGCTTGAACACTCTCACTTAGCCATAGAACTCTATAATTTTAAATTTCGGCGAAGCCCCTAGTTCGGAAGACCGAGTTCGGGGCGCTATCCACGCCTTGGCCGGACAAAGCCAGCTCCTCGCTCGAAGCGGCATAAGCCTTTAGGGACTCGAAAAAACCTCTCGAACAGCGACCGGTCTCTCGCCACATCATGACAGTCAGTTTTAGCTTTCTCCACTGAGGTGCTTAACCCAGCTGAACCGGGGCACAATCGCAGTGGTTCTCCTAGTGTTACCTTAGCCGATAGAGCGGAACGTAAGGCACCAAAACATAGGAGCCGGGCAAACCCAACTATTGACCCAAATCATGATTCGGAGCCGATGCATACAGTGCTATAAGTTTGGGGTGCCGCACTTGTGAAAGTGTACAGACTTCTCACACCATTATGAGGGGTACTGAAGCCCCTGGCATGTTTGCCGTACCATGGTGTACGGGTGCAATCATGTCATTTAATAAACATAAATGTGAAAAGAAGATAATGCAAAAATAGACAAGAAGCTAAGCATTGTTTATAGAGAGGCTATTTATCAAAGCCGAACGATACAAATAGTGCGGTAAGCAAAAGATATTGGACTATTCAGTATGTCCTGACCAGGGGCAGGCCGCGGAATTGTATTTAAAACAGGTATACCGCTCGTAACAGAGACCACCTGGGAGTTCCATAATGCGGCATGGCTTGTCTGCCTCCCTGGATCTTGCATCGTTTGTGCGGCAGTCGAATTGCCGAACAGGTCGTCCAAAGTATGGAGTCCTGAAAGTAAGAAAAAATTAAAAAAAGAATCCGGCAGCCCCTAGTACGTTTTAAGCCGTATTTTGGGCATGTTATTGTGCCCCTTCCCCTGTGCCCATGGTATTTCGAGGGCGTAGTTATGTACGCGAGGTACTGGTTTTGCTATGTCGCGAGATCTGGGGTTGGGGCCGCATTGCTACGCTTGCTCAGAGTGTGCCAGGCGGTCTTGCTGTGGGTTACTCCGGGCGCGCTTGGCAGTGTCTGGCTTTTTAATGGCCGGACTGGAGAATTGCCTGAGAAGGCTACTTTGTACCTCCGCTGCGAGAGCCGCCGTATGCTCCTCCGTACGGAGGGAGCGTTCGGTGTTTCCGTTGACCATGATTACTCCTCGAGGGCCTGGCATCTTGAGCTTGAGATATGCGTAGTGCGGCACCGCATTGAACTTTGCGAATGTGGTTCGTCCGAGCAGGGCGTGATAACCACTGCGAAACAGGACTATATCGAAGATTAACTCTTCGCTTCGGAAATTGTCCGAGGATCCGAAGACCACGTCAAGTGTTACTGAGCCTGTACAGTTGGCTTCTACACCTGGTATAACGCCTTTAAAGGTCATTCTTGTGGGCTTAATCCTTGAGGGATCTATGCCCATTTTCCGCACTGTATCCTGATAAAGCAGGTTCAGGCTACTGCCGTCGTCCATGAGGACTCTTGTGAGATGAAATCCGTTGATGATTGGGTCAAGAACCATTGCGGCGAAGCCGCCATGACGGATGCTAGTGGGATGGTCCCTTCGATCAAAAGTGATCGGGCAGGAGGACCATGGGTTGAACTTTGGGGCGACTGGCTCCATCGTGTATACGTCCCGTAGCGCACGCTTCCGCTCCCGCTTGGGAATGTGGGTTGCGTATATCATGTTCACCGTTCGCACTTGTGGGGGAAAGCCCTTCTGTCCATTGTTGTTCGGCGGCTTGGGCTCCTCGTCGTCGCTGTGCAGCCCCTTGTCTCTGTTTTCGGCCCTTAACTTGCCTGCCTACTTGAACACCCAACAATCCCTGTTAGTGTGATTGGCTGGCCTTTCGGGGGTGCCATGTATCTGGCACAAGCGATCGAGTATTCGGTCCAAACTGGACAGGCCCTGAGTATTCTTTTTGAATGGCTTTTTCCGCTGACCAGATTTATAGCTTTGAATCCGGCATTGACTGCCGTGTCTTCATTGCTGTCGCTGCTAACGCGGCGTTTTTGCTTATTCCGACGTGTCCTGCCACTTTTGTCCTTGGTATCCGAATTACCAGGGTTCTTTGATAAGTTGTTACTGCGAGCTAGCCAGCTGTCTTCTCCCACGCAAAAGCGGGTCATGAGTGTCGTGAGGGCTGCCATGGATTTCGGCTTTTCCTGTCCCAGGTGCCGGGCAAGCCACTCGTCGCGGATGTTATGCTTGAAGGCTGCTAGGGCCTCTGCGTCCGGACAGTCGACTGTCTGGTTTTTCTTTGTTAGGAACCGTGTCCAGAATTGTCTGGCCGATTCCTCTGGCTGCTGAATTATGTGGCTTAAGTCGTCGGCATCCGGTGGTCGCACGTAAGTGCCCTGGAAGTTGTCGAGGAATGCGGCTTCCAGGTCCTCCCAAGAACTGATTGAGTCTGCTGGAAAGCTGTTAAGCCAATGTCGGGCCGGTCCTTTAAGTTTGAGCGGGAGGTATTTGATGGCGTGTAGATCATCGCCGCGTGCCATGTGGATGTGAAGGAGATAATCCTTGATCCATACCGCCAGATCTGTTGTGCCATCGTATGATTCGATGTTTACGGGTTTGAAACCCTCTGGGATTTTATGATCCATTACTTCATTCGTGAAGCATAGCGGGTGTGCGGCGCCTCTGTACTAGGCTATATCACGACGCAGCTCGGAAGAGCTATGTCTGTTGTGTTCGGCCCGGCCGGATTTGTTGTATCCGGAGTGAAGATCATTGTTACATGCCGTAGGGCGCCTGCGCGATCCGTAGATCGATCTTGTTTGTCTTGCCTTATCCTCCAGTATGTCTCGCAGGTCTGGCGCATTTTCCCGTGCTTTAGTTGAGCGGCATCGGGGCATGGCTTGGGTGGAGGGCCGAGAGGCCTCTCTGTCGCGGCCGCGAGGTGGCCGGTCTTCCATGTCATGCACTGGTGATGTAGGTGCTTCCTCCTCTGACCGGGGTAGCGGCCTGCGCTTCGGGTAACTCTTGGAGGGGCGTTCGAGTTCATACTCTTCGGCCGTAAGGACTTCAGTCCATCTGTCAGCTAGCAAATCTTGGGCAGCTCTAAGTTGTTGCTGCTTTTTCTTGAGGCTGCTTGCTGTGGCTAAAAGCCTGCGTTTAAAACGCTCTTGTTTGGCGGGGTCTGATGGTATGACGAATTCGTCGTCATCGAGGCTTGCCTCGTCTTCGGAGGGAGGCGTATAGTTATCATCCTCGACCTCTCAGTCTGCCGCTCTCTCATGAGGGCTGGCTTCTCCATCTTCCTATGCCGAATCTTGCTGAGGTGGGTGTTCTTCGGCGCTATCCGGGGTAGTATTATCTCCCGTGCCGGAATCACCGTTTTTGCTTTGGCGGGATTTAGAGCGGCGCCGCTGACGCCGGCGCTTTGGCTGTTTCTTGGGGGCGTCATCCCCCACTGTTCCATCGCCATCTCCATCTTTTGGAGTATCCACCATATATATGTCATATGACGAGGTGGCCTTCCAGCGCCCTACAGGTGCTGGTTCCTGTTCGTCTCCTACATCGTCGTCCATGCCGTCGATGTCTTCGGAGCCGAAGTCAAGCATGTCGGTTAGATCGTCGACAGTGGCTACAAAGTGGGTGGTGGGTGGGCTTTGAATTTCCTCATCGTCCGTATCCCACCCTCGCTAACCGTAGTCCGGCCAGGGCTCTCCTGATAAAGAGAGAGACTTAAGAGAATTCAGGATGTCGCCAAAAGGCGAATGCTGAAAGATGTCTGCGGCGGTGAACTCCATTATCAGCGCCCAATCGGATTCGATTGGTAGGGGCGCGGGGGGTTCAGAGTCCGGGGAGGACTCCGGATCCTCGGAGTCACGGGTCATGCAGAGTGCGGGGCTAGCATTCGACTCGATCGCTTTTGGGATCGCAGCCCCCGAGGTGACGTCCAACCGCTCATCCTCGATTGGCGCAATAGGCTTCGAGTTAGGGGTCGGAACCGATGCGTGTGCGGCCTCCAGGACACTGTCCGGGGGCAGAGCTAGATCATGGCCCTCGAGATAGTGCGGCGCGCTTGGCCGTGGCTCGAGCCCGTCGAAGATCAAGTCTCCACGGATGTCAGCCGTGTAGTTTAAGCTTCCAAACCTGACTTGATGGCCAGGGGCGTAGCTTTCAATCTGCTCCAGATAGCCGAGCGAATTGGCCCGCAGAGCGAAGCCGCGGAAGACGAAGATCTGTCCAGGGAGAAAAGTCTCACCCTGGACCGCATCGTTGTTGATGATCAAAGGAGCCATCGGGCCTAAAGGCGACGACACAGAGGAACTCTCAATGAAAGCACCAATGTCGGTGTCAAAACCGGCGGATCTCGGGTAGTGGGTCCCGAACTGTGCGTCTAGGCCGGATGGTAACAGGAGGCAGGGAACACGATGTTTTACCCAGGTTCGGGCCCTCTTGATGGAGGTAAAACCCTACGTCCTGCTTGATTAATATTAATGATATGGGTAGTACAAGAGTAGATCTACCACGAGATCAAGGAGGCTAAACCCTAGAAGCTAGCCTATGGTATGATTGTTGTATATGGAGTTGATTGCCTACGGACTACAACCCTCCGGTTTATATAGACACCGGATAGGGTTAGGGTTACATAGAGTCGGTTACAATGGTAGGAGATCTTGAATATCCGCATCGCCAAGCTTGCCTTCCACACCAAGGAAAGTCCCATCCGGACACGGGACGAAGTCTTCAATCTTGTATCTTCATAGTCCAGGAGTCCGGCTGAAGGTATAGTCCGGCTACCCGAACACCCCCTAATCCAGGACTCCCTCAGCCATCATCATCTTGTGCTTGTGATCTCCATCTCCGAAGCACCGTCATGATCACCATCATCACCGGCGCGACACCTTGATCTCCATCGTAGCATCGTTGTCGTCTCGCCAACTATTGCTTCTACGACTACCACTATCGCTTAGTGATAAAGTAAAGCAATTACAGGGCGATTGCATTGCATACAATAAAGAGACAACCATATGGCTCCTGCCAGTTGCCGATAACTCTGTTACAAAACATGATCATCTCATACAATAAATATAGCATCATGTCTTGACCATATCACATCACAACATGCCCTGCAAAAACAAGTTAGACGTCCTCTACTTTGTTGTTGCAAGTTTTACGTGGCTGCTACGGGCTGAGCAAGAACCGTTCTTACCTACACATCAAAACCACAACGATAGTTTGTCAAGTTAGTGTTGTTTTAACCTTCTCAAGGACCGGGCGTAGCCACACCCGGTTCAACTAAAGTTGGAGAAACTGACACCCGCCAGCCACCTGTGTGCAAAGCACGTCGGTAGAACCAGTCTCGCGTAAGCGTATGCATAATGTCGGTCCAGGCCGCTTCATCCAACAATACCGCCGAACCAATGTATGATATGCTGGTAAGCAGTATGACTTGTATCGCCCACAACTTACTTGTATTCTACTCGTGCATATAACATCTACGCAAAAACCTGGCTCGGATGCCACTGTTGGGGAAGTAGTAATTTCAAAAAAATTCCTACGCACACACAGGATCATGGTGATGCATAGCTACGAGAGGGGAGAGTGTGTCCACGTACCCTCGTAGACCGAATGCGGAAGCGTTAGCACAACGCGGTTGATGTAGTCGTACGTCTTCACGATCCGACCGATCCAAGTACCGAACGCATGACACCTCCGAGTTATGCACACGTTTAACTCGATGACGTCCCGCGAGCTCCGATCCAGCAAAGCTTCACAGGAGAGTTTCGTTAGCACGACGACGTGGTGACGGTGATGATGATGCTACTGACGCAGGGCTTCGCCTAAGCACCGCTACGATATGATCGAGGTGGATTATGGTGGAGGGGGCACCGCACACGGCTAAGAGATAAATGATCAATTGTTGTGTCTCCAAGGGGTGCCCCTCTCCCCGTATATAAAGGAGTGGAGGAAGGAGAGGGCCGACCCTCTCTATGGCATGCCCTAGGGGAGTCCTACTACCACCGGGAGTAGGATTCCCCCTTTCCTAGTAGAACTAGGAGCCCTTCCAAGTACTAGGAGTAGGAGAGAAGGAAAGGGAAAAGAGAAGAGAAGGAAGGAGGGGGCGCCGCCCCTCCCCCTAGTCCAATTCGGATTAGGCCTAGGGGGCGCATGAAGGAAATATGCCCTAGAGGCAATAATAAAGTTATTATTTATTTCCTTATATCATGATAAATATTTATTATTCATGCTAGAATTGTATTAACCGGAAACATAATACTTGTGTGAATACATAGACAAACAGAATGTCACTAGTATACCTCTACTCGAATAGCTCGTTGATCAAAGATGGTTATGTTTCCTAGCCATTGACATGAGTTGTCATTTGATTAATGGGATCACATCATTAGGAGAATGATGTGATTGACTTGACCCATTCCGTTAGCATAGCACTCGATCGTTTAGTATGTTGCTATTACTTTCTTCATGACTTATACATGTTCCTATGACTATGAGATTATGCAACTCCCGTTTACCGGAGGAAGACTTTGTGTGCTATCAAATGTCAAAACGTAACTGGGTGATTATAAAGGTGCTCTACAGGTGTCTCCGAAGGTACTTGTTGGGTTGGCGTATTTCGAGATTAGGATTTGTCACTCCGATTGTCGGAGAGGTATCTCTGGGCCCACTCGGTAATGCACATCACTTAAGCCTTGCAAGCATTGCAACTAATGAGTTAGTTGCGGGATGATGTATTACGGAATGAGTAAAGAGACTTGCTGGTAACGAGATTGAACTAGGTATTGAGATATCGATGATCGAATCTCGGGCAAGTAACATACCGATGACAAAGGGAACAACATATGTTGTTATGCGGTCTGACTGATAAAGATCTTCGTAGAATATGTGGGAGCCAATATGAGCATCGAGGTTCTGCTATTGGTTATTGACCGGAGACGTGTCTCGGTCATGTCTACATAGTTCTCGAACCCGTAGGGTCCGCACGCTTATCGTTTCGATGACAGTTATATTATGAGTTTATATGTTTTGATGTACCGAAGGTTGTTCGGAGTCCTGGATATGATCACGGACATGAAGAGGAGTCTCGAAATGGTCGAGACATGAAGATTGATATATTGGAAGCATATATTTGGATATCAGAAGTGTTTCGGGTGAAATCGGGATTTTACCGGAGTACCGGAGGGGTTACCAGAACTCGCCGGGGGTTAATGGGCCATAGTGGGCCTTAGTGGAGAAGAGGAGAGGCGGCCACGGCAAGGGCCGTGCGCCCCTCCCCCCTAGTCCGAATAGGACAAGGAGAGGGGGGCAGTGCCCCCCTTTCCTTCTTATCCTCCACCTCTTTCCCCCTCTTCTCCTAATCCAACAAGGAAAAGGGAGGGAGTCCTACTCCCGGTGGGAGTAGGACTCCTCCTAGTGCGCCCCTCCTGGCCGGCCGCACCTCCCCCTTGTCCTTTATATACGGGGGCAGGGGGCACCCTAGAGACACAACAATTGATCATTTGATCTTTTAGCCGTGTGCGGTGCCCCCCTCCACCATAGTCCACCTCGATAATACTGTAGCGGTGCTTAGGCTAAGCCCTGCGTCGGTAGAACATCATCATCGTCACCACGCCGTCGTGCTGACGAAACTCTCCCTCAACACTCGGCTGGATCGGAGTTCGAGGGACGTCATCGGGCTGAACGTGTGCTGAACTCGGAGGTGCCGTGTGTTCGGTACTTGATCGGTCGGACCGTGAAGACGTACGACTACATCAACCGCATTGTGCTAACGCTTCCGCTTTCGGTCTACGAGGGTACGTGGACAATACTCTCCCCTCTCGTTGCTATGCATCACCATGATCTTGTGTGCGTAGGATTTTTTTAAAAATTACTACGTTCCCCAACAGTGGCATCCGAGCCAGGCTTTATGCGTTGATGTTATATGCACGAGTAGAACACAAGTGAGTTGTGGGCGATATAAGTCATACTGCTTACCAGCATGTCATACTTTGGTTCGACGGTATTGTTGGATGAAGCAGCCCGGACCGACATTACACGTACGCTTACACGAGACTGGTTCTACCGACGTGCTTTGCACACAGGTGGCTGGCAGGTGTCAGTTTCTCCAACTTTAGTTGAACCGAGTGTGGCTACGCTCGGTCCTTGCGAAGGTTAAAACAGCATCAACTTGACAAACTACCGTTGTGGTTTTTATGCGTAGGTAAGAACGGTTCTTGCTAAAGCCCGTAGCAGCCACGTAAAACTTGCAACAACAAAGTAGAGGACGTCTAACTTGTTTTTGCAGGGCATGTTGTGATGTGATATGGTCAAGACATGATGCTAAATTCTATTGTATGAGATGATCATGTTTTGTAACCAAGTTATCGGCAACTGGCAGGAGCCATATGGTTGTCGCTTTATTGTATGCAAGGCAATCGCCCTGTAATGCTTTACCTTATCACTAAGCGGTAGCGATAGTCGTAGAAGCATAAGATTGGCGAGACGACAATGATGCTACGATGGAGATCAAGGTGTCGCGCTGGTGACGATGGTGATCATGACGGTGCTTCGGAGATGGAGATCACAAGCACAAGATGATGATGGCCATATCATATCACTTATATTGATTGCATGTGATATTTATCTTTTATGCATCTTATCTTGCTTTGTTTGACGGTAGCATTATAAGATGATCTCTCACTAAATTTCAAGATAAAAGTGTTCTCCCTGAGTATGCACCGTTGCCAAAGTTCGCCGTGCCCAGACACCACGTGATGATCGGGTGTGATAAGCTCTACGTCCATCTACAACGGGTGCAAGCCAGTTTTGCACACGCAGAATACTCAGGTTAAACTTGACGAGCCTAGCATATGCAGATATGGCCTCGGAACACTGAGACCGAAAGGTTGAGCATGAATCATATAGTAGATATGATCAACATAGTGATGTTCACCATTGAAAACTACTCCATTTCACGTTATGATCGGTTATGGTTTAGTTGATTTGGATCACGTGATCACTTAGAGGATTAGAGGGATGTCTATCTAAGTGGGAATTCTTAAGTAATATGATTAATTGAACTTCAATTTATCATGAACTTAGTACCTGATAGTATCTTGCTTGTCTATGTTAATTGTAGATAGATGGCCCGTGCTGTTGTTCCGTTGAATTTTAATGCGTTACTTGAGAAATCAAAGTTGAAAGATGATGGTAGCAATTACACGGACTGGGTCCGTAACTTGAGGATTATCCTCATTGCTGCACAGAAGAATTATGTCCTAGAAGCACCGCTGGGTGCCAAGCCTGCTGCAGATGCAACTAACGACGTTAAGAACGTCTGTCAAAGCAAAGCTGATGACTACTCGATAGTTCAGTGTGTCTCCAATAAGTTGTACAGCTGCAAGATGGAGGAGAATAGTTCTGTCAGTGAGCATATACTCAGAATGTCTAGGGTATAACAATCACTTGATTCAACTGGGAGTTAATCTTCCGGATGATAGCGTCATTGACAAAATTCTTCAATCACTGCCACCAAGCTACACGAGCTTCGTGATGAACTATAACATGCAAGGGATGGATAAGACGATTCCCGAGCTCTTCACAATGCTAAAGGCTGTGGAGGTAGAAATCAAGAAGGAGCATCAAGTGTTGATGGTCAATAAGACCACCAGTTTCAAGAAAAAGGGCAAAGGGAAGAACAAATGGAACTTCAAGAAGAACAGCAAGCAAGTTGCTGCTCAAGAGAAGAAACCCAAGTCTGGACCTAAGCCTGAAACTGAGTGCTTCTACTGCAAGCAGACTGGTCACTGGAAGCGGAACTGCCCCAAGTATTTGGCGGATAAGAAGGATGGCAAGGTGAACAAAGGTATGTGTGATATACATGTTATTGATGTGTACCTTACCAGAGCTCGTAGTAGCACCTGGGTATTTGATACTGGTTCTGTTGCTAATATTTGCAACTCAAAACAGGGACTACAGATTAAGCGAACACTAGCCAAGGACGAGGTGACGATGTGCGTGGGAAATGGTTCCAAAGTCGATGTGATCGCCGTCAGCACGCTACCTCTACATCTACCTTCGAGATTAGTATTAGACCTAAATAATTGTTATTTGGTGCCAGCGTTGAGCATGAACATTATATCTGGATCTTGTTTGATGCGAGACAATTATTCATTTAAATCAAAGAATAATGGTTGTTCTATTTATATGAGTAATATCTTTTATGGTCATGCACCCTTGAAGAGTGGTCTATTTTTGATGAATCTCGATAGTAGTGATACACATATTCATAATGTTGAAGCCAAAAGATGCAAAGTTGATAATGGTAGTGCAACTTATTTGTGGCACTGCCGTTTAGGTCATATCGGTGTGAAACGCACGAAGAAACTCCATACTGATGGACTTTTGGAACCACTTGATTATGTATCACTTGGTACTTGCGAACCGTGCCTCATGAGCAAGATGACTAAAATGCCGTTCTCCGGAACTATGGAGAGAGCAACAGATTTGTTGGAAATCATACATACAGATGTATGTGGTCCGATGAATATTGAGGCTCGTGGCGGATATCGTTATTTTCTCACCTTCACAGATGATTTGAGCAGATATGGGTATATCTACTTAATGAAACATAAGTCTGAGACATCTGAAAAGTTCAAAGAATTTCAGAGTGAAGTTGAAAATCATCGTAACAAGAAAATAAAGTTTCTACGATTAGATCATGAAGGAGAATATTTGAGTTACGAGTTTGGTCTACATTTGAAACAATGCGGAATAGTTTCTCAACTCACGCCACCCGAAACACCACAGCGTAATGGTGTGTCCGAACGTCGTAATCGTACTTTACTAGATATGGTGCGATCTATGATGTCTCTTACTGATTTACCACTATCGTTTTGGGGATACGCTCTAGAGACGGCCGCATTCACGTTAAATAGGGCACCATCAAAATCCGTTGAGACGACGCCTTATGAACTGTGGTTTGGCAAGAAACCAAAGTTGTATTTCTGAAAGTTTGGGGCTGCGATGCTTATGTGAAAAAGCTTCAACCTGATAAGCTCGAACCCAAATCGGAGAAATGTGTCTTCATAGGATACCCAAAGGAGACTGTTGGATACACCTTCTATCACAGATCCGAAGGCAAAACTTTTGTTGCTAAGTTCGGAAACTTTCTAGAGAAGGAGTTTCTCTCGAAAGAAGTGAGTGGGAGGAAAGTAGAACTTGACAAGGTAACTGTACCTGCTCCCTTATTGGAAAGTAGTGCATCACAGAAAACTGTTTCTATGACACCTACACCAGTTAGTGAGGAAGCTAATGATGATGATCATGAAACTTCAGAACAAGATACTACTGAACCTCGTAGATCAACCAGAGTAAGATCCGCGCCAGAGTGGTACGGTAATCCTATTCTGCAAGTCATGCTACTAGATCATGATGAACCTACGAACTATGAAGAAGCGTGGGTTAGCCCAGATTCCGCAAAATGGCTTGAAGCCATGAAATCTGAGATGGGATCCATGTATGAGAACAAAGTATGGACTTTGGTTAACTTGCCCGATGATCGGCAAGCAATTGAGAATAAATGGATCTTCAAGAAGAAGACTGACGCTGACGGTAATATTACTATCTACAAAGCTCGACTTGTCGCAAAAGGTTTTCGACAAGTTCAAGGGATTGACTACGATGAGACCTTCTCACCCGTAGCGATGCTTAAGTCTGTCCGAATCATGTTAGCAATTGCCGCATTTTATGATTATGAAATTTGGCAGATGGATGTCAAAACTGCATTCCTGAATGGATTTCTGGAAGAAGAGTTGTATATGATGCAACCAGAAGGTTTTGTCGATCCAAAGGGAGCTAGCAAAGTGTGCAAGCTCCAGCGATCCATTTATGGACTGGTGCAAGCCTCTTGGAGTTGGAATAAACGCTTTGATAGTGTGATCAAAGCATTTGGTTTTATACAGACTTTTGGAGAAGCCTGTATTTACAAGAAAGTGAGTGGGAGCTCTGTAGCATTTCTGATATTATATGTAGATGACATATTACTAATTGGAAATGATATAGAATTTCTGGATAGCATAAAGGGATACTTGAATAAGAGTTTTTCAATGAAAGACCTCGGTGAAGCTGCTTACATATTAGGCATTAAGATCTATAGAGATAGATCAAGACGCTTAATTGGACTTTCACAAAGCACATACCTTGACAAAGTTTTGAAGAAATTCAAAATGGATCAAGCAAAGAAAGGGTTCTTGCCTGTGTTACAAGGTGTGAAGTTGAGTAAGACTCAATGCCCGACCACTGCAGAAGATAGAGAGAAAATGAAAGATGTTCCCTATGCTTCAGCCATAGGCTCTATCATGTATGCAATGCTATGTACCAGACCTGATGTGTGCCTTGCTATAAGTCTAGCAGGGAGGTACCAAAGTAATCCAGGAGTGGATCACTGGACAGCGGTCAAGAACATCCTGAAATACCTGAAAAGGACTAAGGATATGTTTCTCATATATGGAGGTGACAAAGAGCTCATCGTGAAAGGTTACGTTTATGCAAGCTTTGACACTGATTCGGACGATTCTAAATCGCAAACCGGATACGTGTTTACATTAAACGGTGGAGCTGTCAGTTGGTGCAGTTCTAAACAAAGCATTGTAGCGGGATCTACATGTGAAGCGGAGTACATAGCTGCTTCGGAAGTAGAAAATGAAGGAGTCTGGATGAAGGAGTTCATATCCGATCTAGGTGTCATACCTAGTGCATCGGGTCCAATGAAAATCTTTTGTGACAATACTGGTGCAATTGCCTTGGCAAAAGAATCCAGATTTCACAAGAGAACCAAGCACATCAAGAGACGCTTCAATTCCATCCGGGATCTAGTCCAGGTCGGAGACATAGAGATTTGCAAGATACATACGGATCTGAATGTTGCAGACCCGTTGACTAAGCCTCTTCCACGAGCAAAACATGATCAGCACCAAGGCTCCATGGGTGTTAGAATCATTACTGTGTGATCTAGATTATTGACTCTAGTGCAAGTGGGAGACTGAAGGAAATATGCCCTAGAGGCAATAATAAAGTTATTATTTATTTCCTTATATCATGATAAATGTTTATTATTCATGCTAGAATTGTATTAACCATAAACATAATACATGTGTGAATACATAGACAAACAGAGTGTCACTAGTATGCCTCTACTTGACTAGCTCGTTAATCAAAGATGGTTCTGTTTCCTAACCATGAACAAGGAGTTGTTATTTGATTAACGAGATCACATCATTAGGTGAATGATCTGATTGACATGACCCATTCCATTAGCTTAGCACCCGATCATTTAGTATGTTGCTATTGCTTTCTTCATGACTTATACATGTTCCTATGACTATGAGATTATGCAACTCCCGTTTGCCAGAGGAACACTTTGTGTGCTACCAAACGTCACAACGTAACTGGGTGATTATAAAGGAGCTCTACAGGTGTCTCCAAAGGTACATGTTGGGTTGGCGTATTTCGAGATTAGGATTTGTCACTCCGATTGTCGGAGAGGTATCTCTGGGCCCTCTCGGTAATGCACATCACTTAAGCCTTGCAAGCATTGCAACTAATGAGTTAGTTGCGGGATGATGTATTACAGAACGAGTAAAGAGACTTGCCGGTAACGAGATTGAAACTAGGTATTGAGATACCGACGATCGAATCTCGGGCAAGTAACATACCGATGACAAAGGGAACGACGTATGTTGTTATGCGGTCTGACCGATAAAGATCTTCGTAGAATATGTAGGAGCCAATATGAGCATCCAGGTTCCGCTATTGGTTATTGACCGGAGACGTGTCTCGGTCATGTCTACATTGTTCTCGAACCCGTAGGGTCCGCACGCTTAAGGTTTCGATGACAGTTATATTATGAGTTTATGAGTTTTGATGTACCGAAGTTAGTTCGGAGTCCCGGATGTGATCACGGACATGACGAGGAGTCTCGAAATGGTCGAGACATAAAGATTGATATATTGGACGGCTATATTCGGACACCGGAAGTGTTCCGGGTGATTTCGGAGAAAACCGGAGGCGAGGGTTACCGGAATTTGCCGGGGAGTAATGGGCCTTATTGGGCCTTAGTGGAGAGAGAGAGGAGAGGCTGCGCCCCCCAAGGCCTAATCTGAATTGGACTAGGGGGAGGGCCGGTGCCCCCTCCTTCCTTCTCTTCTCTTTCCCCTTTCCTTCTCTCCTACTCCTAGTACTTGGAAGGGCTCCTAGTTCTACTAGGAAAGGGGGAATCCTACTCCCGGTGGGAGTAGGACTCCCCTAGGGCCAGTGGCGGAGACAAGGGGGGCGAGCAGGGGCCTGGCCCCCCCTAACGATCGAAGGAATGCTTAATAGGTAGTGATTAATTAGCGAAAACTTGTATAATTGCACGTACTCGGCCCCTCCCATCACAAGCGTAAAATGAGAGAAGAAGAAAAAGCCCATGAGACAGTCCATGATTGGATAGATGGCTTCCAGGCCCTTGCGCCTCTTCAGTGTGATTAGCGTTGCGCCGCTGCCGCTCCTAACCCTACGCCCTCGCCCTTGCTACCGCCGCCCCTCACTGCCTCTGTGATTAGATTGAAACCGCATGTGTGCCGCGATGGGATGAAGAGCTAAGCCTCAGGCTGCCGTCCGCAATTCTTCAGTCCGGAAGGAATTACCCAAGGTTAGCAGTAGCATTAGAGATTATTGTATTAATCTCTCTCAATTCTTCTGTTGTGATGCTAATGGATTTTAGTTCTTATACGTGTCGAAATTATAAATCAGATTTTAGTTCTTGTACATGTTGAAATTATACATCAGATTTTAGTTCTTGATGTGTCAAAATTATACATCAGATTCAGTTCTTTTGTTTGTGTTGTGAGGCTATTTCTGAAACTTGCACTTGGGGCCTTGGGCAGTTGTGAGTATATATCAGAAAGCGCTCTCAAACACTCTAAAGCTTGGTTAGTTTTTTAAGAGTCGCCAAATAGGAGACGATTTCTTCGGTATTGTATGAAAATCTACGTTGGAAAAAAATTAGTATTTAAGTTTGCTTTGGATGAAATTGTTATTTTTTTCATCTTATTGATAATGGTAGAGCCAAATTTAAACTAATACAAATGTATACATGTTTTTATGGCCTCAAAGTGACATATTATTATAGTATTATGGTAGCTATTTTTTCGCTCTAGACAATTCTTTTATCAACTCAACTTGGCCCCCCCTATATCAAAATCCTGGCTCCGCCCCTACCTAGGGCACGCCATAGAGAGGGCCGGCCCTCTCCCTCCTCCACTCCTTTATATACGGGGAGAGGGGCACCCCTTGGAGACACAACAATTGATCATTGATCTCTTAGCCGTGTGCGGTGCCCCCCCTCCACCATAATCCACCTCGATCATATCGTAGCAGTGCTTAGGCGAAGCCCTGCGCCGGTAGCAACATCATCACCGTCACTAAGCGGTCGTGCTGACGAAACTCTCCTGTGAAGCTTTGCTGGATTGGAGCTCGCCGGTGCCGTGCGTTCGGTACTTGGATCGGTCGGAACGTGAAGACGTACGACTACATCAACCATGTTGTGCTAACGCTTCCGCATTCGGTCTACGAGGGTACGTGGACACACTCTCCACTCTCGTTGCTATGCATCACCATGATCCTGTGTCTGCGTAGGAATTTTTTTGAAATTACTATGTTCCCCAACAATACATGCGGCCATCTTCATTTCCGTTGCACTTGCATGTCCATTTGCCACTATGCTTGCATGTCCAAATGCCTATATGCTTGCGTGCTATTTATTTATAGGCATCCCAAGCTTTGGAGGCATTCAAGGCCCAACATGACAATAAGTCCTTCAAACCTCACCCATTGTTGGATGGTCGTCAACAGGGATGAGAAGTTAAAGGCTCAATATTCCGCAATCAAGGCGCGTGGAGGGGAGGAGGCCGTCGAGGACAATGGTGAGGGAAAGAAGCCGCAGCCGCGGGGGAAGACCAACTCCAACAAAGAGGAAAAGTGCGATGCGGCGTCGATTGCCTTGCATGCCACTTTGGAAGGTATCGTTGGAAATATGCCCTAGAGGCAATAATAAATTGGTTATTTATCACATTTCCTTATTCATGATAAAGGTTTATTATTCATGCTAGAATTGTATGGACGGAAACTTAAATACATGTGTGAATACATAAACAAATATTATGTCCCTAGTGAGCCTATATTAGACTAGCTCGCTAATCACAGATGGTTAAGGTTTCCTAACCATAGACATGAATTGTCATTTGATAATGGGATCACATCACTAGAAGAATGATGCGACGGACAAGACCCAACTATAAGCTTATCAGTTGATCGTATTAGTTTATTGTCATAGCTTTCTTCATGTCAAGTATCTATTCCTAAGACCGTGAGATCGTGCAATTCCCTGACACCAGAGGAATACTTAGTGTGTATCCAAATGTCACTTCGTAACGGGGTGATCATAAAAGGTGCTCTGAAGGTATCACCGAAGGTGTTTGTTGGGTTGGCACGGATTGAGACTGGGATTTGTCACTCTGTGTGACGGAGAGATATCTCTGGGCCATCTCGGTAATACAACATAGTAAAGAGCTTGCAAGCAATTTGCCTAATGAGTTAGTCACGAGATCTTGTATTACGGAACGAGTAAAGAGACTTGTCGATAACGAGATTGAACTAGGTATGGAGATACCGACGATCGAATATCGGGCAAGTAACATATCGCCGGACAAAGGTGTTGGAAATATGCCCTAGAAGGCAATAATAAAGTGGTTATTATTATATTTCCTTAATCATGATAATGGTTTATTATTCATGCTAGAATTGTATTGACCGGAAACTTAAATACATGTGTGAATACATAAGCAAATACCAAGTCCCTAGTAAGCCTCTACTAGACTAGCTCATTGATCAAAAGATGGTTAAGGTTTCCTGACCATAGACATGAATTGTCATTTGATAACGGGATTACATCATTAGAAGAATGATGTGATGGACAAGACCCATCCGTTAGGTTAGCATATGATCGTTTAGTTTATTGCTACTGCTTTCTTAATGTCAGATACATATTCCTTCGACCATGAGATCATGCAACTCCCGGATACCGGAGGAATACCTTGTGTGCTATCAAACGTCACAACGTAACTGGGTAATCATAAAGATGCTCTGCAGGTATCTCCAAAGGTGTCTGTTGAGTTGGTGTGAATCGAGATTGGGATTTGTCACTCCGTATGATGGAGATGTATCTCTAGGACCTCTCGGTAATACAACATCACAAGAAGCTTGCAACCAAAGTGACTAAGGAGTTAGTTATGAGATGATGTATTACGTAACGAGTAAAGAGACTTGGCAGTAACAATATTGAACTAGGTATGGAGATACCGATGATCAAATCTCGGGCAAGTAACACACCGATGGACAAAGGGAACTACATATGTTGTCATAAAGGTTCGACCAATAAAGATCTTCGTAGAATATGTAGGAACCATATGGACATCCAGGTCCCGCTATTGGTTATTGACCGGAGAAGCGTCTCGATCATGTCTACATCATTCTCGAACCCGCAGGGTCCGCACGCTTAACGTTCGTTGATGATATAGTATTATATGAGTAATGTATGTTGGTGACCGAGTGTTGTTCGGAGTCCCAGATGAGATCGCGGACACAATGGGGAGCTCCGAAATGGTCCGGAGGTAAAGATTGATTTATAGGATGATATGGTTGGGCCAAGGGGTAAGGCCCGCGGGGCTTTAGGTCGGTGCAAAAGGAAGTTTTGCGGAGGTCAGGGGCCTGATACGTCTCCAACGTATCTATAATTTATGAAGTATTCATGCCAATATATTATCATTCTTGGATGTTTTACAATCATTTTGTAGCAACTTTATATAATTTTTTGGGACTAACCTATTGACCCAGTGCCCAGTGCCAGTTGCTATTTTTGCTTGATTTTTACATCGCAGAAAATCAATATCAAACAGAGTCCAAACACCGCGGAACTTTTTGGAGAATTTTTATGGACCAGAACACCCAGGATGGGCCAGAGCAGCACCTGGGGGTGCCCCGAGGGGGCACAACCGGCGCGCTCAGGCGCGCCCAGGTGGGTTGTGCCCACCTCGGTGGCCTCCTGCACCCCCTCTTTGCCCTATAAAATCACAAATATTCCAAAAACCCTCGGGGTTAATCTAGATCAGAAGTTCCGCCGCCGCAAGGCTCTGTAGCCATCGAAAACCAATCTAGACCCCGTTTCGACACCCTGCCGGAGAGGAGGAATCATCTCCGGTGGCCATCTTCATCATCCCGGTGGCCACCATGATGAGGAGGGAGTAGTCCACCCTCGGGGATGAGGGTTGTACTAGTGGCTATGTGTTTAATCTCTCTCTCTCTCTCGTGTTCTTGAGATGTCATAATCTTGATGTATCGCGAGCTTTGTTAATATAGTCGGATCATATGGTGTTTTCCCCTCTCTATCTTGTTGTGATGAATTGAGTTTTTCCCTCTGAGATTTCGTTGTTATCGGATTGAATACTTTTATGGATTTGAGAACTGATGTGGAGCATCCTACGGTCATCCACTTGTACACCTTCATAGCACCTCAAGCCCCAAGTGGACCTACCGGACTTAAGGTGAAACCCACTCCTCTTCGAGATTTACATGAATATCCATTGGACTTGGTTGCTACCTCACCATGGAACATTGTGCATCATTAGGTACGAGGGAAACAACCACCAAGCAGCTAGGAAGCTTCTCGGAGGCCAAGGAGAAGGACCCCAAGACCCAAGAGCTGACCGGAAGCGTCAAGATGAAGAAAAGGAAGCGTGCAGAAATTGCACTACCGGACAGTCCGGTCACACTGAAATTGCACTACGGATAGTCCGGTCCCCACAACGGACAGTCCGGTGGCCCACGAAAATGCATCTGTCCTCACCGGACTGTCCGCCCAGTTTCGCTATGAATTGGGCTAAAAAGCCCATGTAACCACCGAGGCCCATACCCTTTCGCCCCTAGCTATATATCCCGTGCTCCTCTCAGTTTTTAGGGTTAGCAAAGTATTTGATAGACAAAGAGAGAGCTTTTCTCATCTTCCTCCTCTTGGAGATCTAGACCTCCTCTTGGAGATCAAGCCCTCCTCTTGGAGAAGATCCTCTTGTGGATATCATGGCCTCCTCTTGGAGAAGGATCCCCATCATAGGATCATCAAGACCTCATCTCCTTTGGATTTGGGATGAACTTTACCTTGTATCTTTCCCTTTGTTGTTCTTGTACCTTTGTGGATCTTGTGTGATTGTGAGTCTAGTGGATGTGTGATTGGACTTGTTCTTGAGTGTTTTCCTCTTGTGATTTCCCCTCTTGTTCTTCGTGTTCTTCATGGATTCCCCTCCAATTCGTGAAAGATCTACGCTTAGGGTCTCCACCCTACAACATCTTGGTATCATGAGTCACGTTGATCACGAATTTGGAGTCTCTCCCACCGTTTTCTAGCCTTGTTTTGCTTGATTTCATCCTAAAATCCGAAAATCCCCACCAAAAATAGCCCCAATTTTTTTGATTTGTTGATTTGATGATGTTATGTTGATTTTGACCCATGGATTCGTTGTGTTTCGAGTGGATCTAGCTTCCCCACAAGTTACCCCACCTTCCATCCATGAAATCTCCTCAATTTTGACCCCCAAATCATCCATTTCTGCCCAAAAAAATTCAATTTCGTGCCATCCCAACCCGCACCGGACTGTCCGGACCCCCGTACCGGACTGTCCACTCGAATCAGAATGTTTTCAGATGAAGACTGGACTGTCCGCTACCCAGGACCGGACTGTCTGCTAGTTCAAAAATTCCTTTGGCTGATTTCTTGTTTCGGCCATATCTTCGACATCTGGAGTCCGATTTTGACGTTCTTTAGCTCGTTGAGTAGCTATTGACATCCCCCATCCATCTAGATGTGTTCCAACATCAATTGACTCCACCAAAATTTTGACATTTTGACATCTTTGCCTAGGCCCTCCACTTCCGCATTGTCAACTCCAGAACCACAATCGCATTCCGCTATCACCATTTGACATTTTCCGTTGGAGATTTTGAGTTTGTGGTTTTTCTGTTTCCTAGGGTGTTTCGGCTAACTAGGAACGGTTCAACATCGACAACACCGCCGCTCAACTTCAACAAGGATTCGACATCGTCCACCTTCACCATTTTGACACCCTAACCGTAAGCAAGAACGGTAACCTCTATATCATCTTGGTATCGTGGTATCCCATCATTGTACATTCTTTCTTGCCATTGCTTTGTTAACCCCTAGCCATTTTGCGTCACTTGCCTCTCGAGACTAGCCATTTGAGTATTGCCGGCAACTTTACTTCTGCACATTAGTGATCCGCACCTTCCATTGCATACATACCATATCATCTCTTGTGTCACAAGATTATTCCCGCATATACACAATTGCTATCTTGGTTTGTGCATTTTGCATAGTGGCCATACAAAAAAAGAGAATAAGCTTTTAAGCAAAGAGAAAACAAATAGCTTGTAAGAAATAGCCATAGCATCGCCACATTGCATATCATACTACCATATTGACCATCTTAGATCATCGTATGCGAAACACTGGGAACCATACATAATAGCATACTTGGGATAGAAAGTTTATCCATTTTGCATCTTATAGGTTGTGCACAAGTGTCGTATCCGCCTATTGAGCAATCGTGCTAGAGTCTCTCTTGAGTTGTGCAACATGAGCATTTTCCGTGGATTCCACATTTTGTGCTCATTCCTTGGTTGCACGACCCCATTTATCTATCCGTGTGTGTGTTTCCGTGTGCCATTCTTTGCTATTGGTCTACTTGTTTCACTTGCGAATTTGTGAATCTCTTTCAACATTATTGACTCTTGCTAACATTTTGCATCAAATTTTTGTGCCACTATCCTCACCGATCTACTCCATAAGCTTTACTTGATAGGTGTGAGTGAACAAGTCCGGTACCAATTCCACTATTCTTTCATTTCACATTGAGTGAAATAAGACACATCTCAACTTTGGGAAAAGGTAACTTGGTATTATTTATCTCATTTCCTACTAACCTCTACTTGAGTCTTGTGATGGATAGGCAAGGCATTTCACCTTCGGTCTACAACAACAATGACGAGTTCGATGCCATGAAAAACAACTTGGACGCCAAGATGTATGCTCAAATGGAGGAGATCAAATCCCTCATCAAGGCCTACAAGCGGTCTTCCTCATCTTCGAGAAGAAGCTCAAGAGCACATGCTTCTGAGCCACCATCTCCGGCAAGATCACATCGGCATCGACACTATCAACGACAAGAACGTGGAGGTCAAGAGCTCAACACCAAAAACCGCTTAACGACTTCACCATCTACCTTGGCATCTTCACCAAGCGACTTCAAGGCATCTTCGCCTTTGGACATGCTGCATCTTTGCCAAAAACACCTCAAGACTACGCTCAAGAAAAGCTCCCCAAGCTCAAGTCCGCGACTTCCACGAGCTACTACGACCTCGACACCCACCATAAGATTCCTTTCTATGGGACTCAAGAACCCGAGGAGTATCTCGAGTGGGAGCGCCTCATGGATGACTACCTCAAGCTACATCAAGTTCCTCCCGAAGATCAAGTGAAGTGCGCCACAACGAACTTCCATGACTACGCGTCAGCATGGTGGCTTCACACACATTTGGAGAGCTATGACATGAGTTGGCCCAAGACGAAGAGAGCTTTGCGGCGAGAGTTCGTGCCTCCAACCTACATGGAACAACTTCTACGCCAATTGGAGAACACCTTCCAAGGACACAAGTCCATCACGCGTACTTCAAGGAGATGAAGATTGCCTTGCGATGAGCTGGCGTGGACGACCCCATTTCACTAAAGTTCCACTTCATGATGGGATTACACAATGACATCTCCAAGACTACCTTCCTAGAGAACTACAAGTCCCTCGACGACTACTACATTGGTGCTCTTAAGGCGGAACAAGAACTCATGAAGGCCAAGGCTTCTTCACCACAAGCACACTTCTCGGTGTAAAAGAAACTTGTTAATCCATGACGGATTTCCGATGACATTTTTGTAAACTGTCATGGATGGGCAGGTACAGCCCCATAAGCCCGCCAAAGCCCGCTAATGCCCGGCTAACCATTCCTGGTATAAAAACCTAACCCTAACAGTCTCCACACTCCGTCCATAGCCTCCTCCCATTCCCCATCGCCTCACATTGCCGCCACCCTCCTCCAATAGCTAGCCGCCAACCCTCCACCTCTCCTGCTCTCACCTCGCAGCACCATGGAGCTTCTAGATCCGCCAGATCCCCCACCAATCCATCCCTCTTAAACCCATGGCTAAGGTTTCGGCCTCCCTCAGATTCGTCCCTCCCGCATGTTCATCTTTTCCAGGATCCGTGGCAACCTTGCCTCATCTACTCCCCTCCCTCTTAGATCGACCAGGCTATGCTCCTCCCGTGGGATCCATGGCGCGGGTTACCACACAGCAGCTGATCTGTGACGAGCAAGGCAGGGAAGAGGTGTTCCTTCTCATGGTCTGCCGTGCAGCTTGCCTTCCACGACGTCCTTGGAGATGTATGCAACTTCTTCAGCACCTACAAAAATTCACGGGGCCATGAAGATCAGAAGCTGCAGCCGTACCACCACGGCGGTGGTAAGAGAAGGGCGACCCCTCCCCTTCCTTTCTAGCTAGCTTTTTTGATTTGGATTTGTCCAATCCGATCCAATACCGACACGTGGCTTGGTTGTAACATAGGAGAGGGATACCTACAGTTGAGTTTCAGTTTGGACATCATTCGACACACATTATTGGTGGATTTGGTATACTTCAATCTGTATGTGCATTCCTAAAATTGAAAATGAAATTGGTTGGGTGTACAATTCCTATGAACCAATCTGCAATATTTTTTATTCAACTTGTACTGCACCAACAACTTAAATTTGTCTGCTATATTTACCAAATCTGTAGATGCTTGATAGATATCAATGGCACCCTGCTGTTACTTTGCTTGCTCCGGGTCTTGGGGGGTTGGGGAGTGTTTGGGCCTCACTTTGCCCAGCTGCAAGAAGCTGGATGGGGAGCACTGCTATTTAGTAGTACATTATTGCCACCTGTCTTTTTCACTAGATCAAACTTGATCCATGCTCCTATAGGTTTTAGGTGATCATGTACGTCAATTTATATTATAGCTGGGTGCTTAGTTTCTTACTGTCCCTGATCCATGCTCCTATAGAGTTGTTTCTGGCGTGCATGAGGGGGAGGGCAAAATGGCTTGGTTTGTTGATGCTTTTATTGCTTTACTAGGTACTAATACAATTCTTCCACAAGTGAAAGAAATTTCTGAATACAATTCTTCAACAAGTGTTTTGACATTCAGTTAATTTGACAGGTGGCTATGGAACCTTGGAGGAGTTGCTTAAGTTATCACGTGGGCACAACTAGGAATAAACAAGAAGCTGGTAAAAACTAACTTCCATTTGTTGTTGATGCTTATCATACAAAAATCATACAACCCCAATCATCTTGGGATGATGTGTTTGTCTGCAATATAGTGACTGGGTCATCAGCATGCATGCATCTCCCTAGGCCTGTACGTGTTAGACCAATAGTGAACATATTAAAGTTTGTTGCCAGAGCAAGCATGCTACTACTAGTCCACTACCTAGGAGTGATTTGTGCATGCAAGTGCTGTGCTTACTTGTACAGTGCTACTCCGTAAAAGTGTGGTGGTCCTGTGCCGCAAGCTTGTGCTACTACAGAATGAACATTAGTGCATGCAAGTGTTTGGGCTAGCTTAGAGTGCTACAATTTGGGTAAATACCTTACTGTTTGTGCTACAGAACTAGTGCTGGTGTCCTACTACTACAGAACTAGTGAATGTGTGTTCGTGGTGTTAGTTTTTAGTTAATAAAATTTATCACCTACTCAATTTATCATGTACATGCGCTTTTTTATGTGAAGTCACTATGCCGTTTTATATTTGCGTCAGGTATTGTTTATCTTGTATTTAACGAAATTGTACCAAAATAATATGGTATCTATCGAAACCTTGTCGAGGGAACATCAAGGCTTCACTACTGCCTTGATGCCTCATTCAATTATTACTTGACTTCTTAACATAGTTGTATGATTAATCCTTCTGTTTTCCCTTCTTTGGGTCTGAAAGCAACAGTTTCATTGATGCTGAGTGTTTTTCGCTTATTACATCATAGATGATGGATTTTTTACTATTGTATTTCCAGAAATGCGTGTACACAGAATTGCAATCTAAAGGAGCGACGGAAGTGAAGATTGAGCGCTTTTCTTTAACATTAATAATAGATGGTATTTTTGCTTCTGATTTAGGAGTGTTCGATCTGTTACATAGTGCATTTGTTCAGTCCCAAAATTTCAGTGTTATTACTAGCATATTCTCTATTTCTTGGTATTATTCACACCATGTCATTAGTCAAAGCCTGCTGGAAAGAATGATTAATCAATGGTGTGCTAAGTTAAACTAAAATATGATGTACTAAAGAAAAAAAATGACATCTAGGTATACTCCCTTGAATTATTTACTTAATACATTTTCATGTGAGGGCTCTTTACATCCATCAAGAAAATCATGTTAATATTTGTTGCATATCATTAACTAATGGTTACATTGTTAACATGATATTAATTTTGTTGGTTCATTATCTTGTACCCTTTTTTATAAAACTTTCCCTTATATTCATTTTATTATAAAGGGTATAATCAGGAAATGACATGTATAAAATTTAAAGATTTGCTCTCTCTCAATTCCATATCCCATCTCATTCTGAAGTGTGGGCATAGATAATTATCTACCTTGTATGCCATGAAGGCTATGCTTTATTGTAATTGGAGAATGCATGCTTTTTTTTTTCTTCCAACATATATTACTATTCTTCACAATTCCCAGGTGTGGTTATGTCTAGATTGCTTGGAAAATCAACTAATATTATTACTCTCTATTCATTTGGGAGTTAGTTGTTATAACTTACTATAATTTTTTATGTGTTGAATTGTTTACAGGTTTGGCAGTTGGTCCGTGTCACTGGAGATTGAAGTTTTTTACCAGGAATTACTTGGGCCTGAATAGCTACCTGGAAGTGGTGGTGTAGTGTTGGAGATTTAAATCAGCTAGTAGTGCATTTTAGTCATGTTTACTTGATTTTTTTAAATGCTTATAGTGCGTTCTAGTTATTCTTGTGATGTTTTGATATTAAGCTTTGTTTTTTGAAATCAGACTAGATTGTTGGAAATCTTTAATTGTGTTGTGAACAAGTGCTATTATTTGAATGAATATAATTTTGTTGCCTTCGTAAATTATGCTGCATACATAGAAAAAAACAGGCTGGACTGAAAATGGTCTAATCTATTGAACTAAAAAAATAGGCAGGACAAAGATAGATATGTAATCGATTGGACTCGAACAAAATTATTGGGCAAAAGTGCAAAACCCCAAATTGGGCTGGTCATTACACGGGCCATGTTGCCTCCACGTCAGAATCATGTAGACGCCATGTTAGGTCCACGTTGCTTCCACGTCATGTAAATCGGTGACGGTTTGTTCCGTCACATCCTAGTTTGGGCTCGGCGGGCCTCGAGCAGATCCATGGCGGCCAAGAATCATCATGGAAGGTGCGATGGCAAATTATGATGCGATATACATGACGGATTTCAAATCCGTCAAGGATGGGTATGCATGACAAACTTTGACTGATCTATGACGGACAAGGACCGTCATGTATTAACAAGTTTCTTGTAGTTGCCGTGGATGAAGGCCGAAGATGGCACATCATCGCTCTCCTCCATGACCGAAGGGAAAATCCCATGCTCAATCATCTCATCACCGTCGCCGTGGATGAAGGCCGAAGATGGCACATCATCACTCTTGCCTCCAAATATGGAAGCATCATCCTTGCTCGCCACCTTGTTGCTCGCCTCCAAAGCTTGGTCCTTGAGGGTCTCCGTAGTCGTACTCGTCGCCGCACCGTCTTGAAAAAGAGTCGAAGTAGACTCGGCATCATCAATGCCACAAAGAGGGATGGCGGTGAAGTCGAACTTGGGAGCATCGTCTTGGAGCTTGTCGGGCTTGGACATCTTGGTGGTACTATCCTCATGCTCGATCTCATGCTCGTTCCCGAAGGTTTCATTCCGTTTGGACTCCGTTTGATATTCCTTTTCTTCGAAACCCTAAAATAGGAAAAAAAACAACAATTATGGGCTGGGCCTCCGGTTAGTAGGTTAGTCCCAAAAATAATATAAAAGTGTATAATAAAGCCCAATAATGTCCAAAACAGAATATAATATAGCATGGAACAATAAAAAATTATAGATACATTGGAGACGTATCAAGCATCCCCAGGCTTAATTCCTGCTCGTCCTCGAGTAGGTAAATGATAAAAACAGAATATTTTGATGTGGAATGCTACTAGGCATAATTTCAATGTAATTCTTCTTAATTGTGGCATGAATATTCAGATTCGAAGGATTCAAGATAAAAGTTTAATATTGACATAGAAATAATAATACTTCAAGCATGCTAACTAAGCAATTATGTATTCTCAAAATAACATGGCCAAAGAAAGTTCATCCCTACAAAATCATATAGTTTAGTCATGCTCCATTTTTGTCACACAAGAATGCTCTCATCATGCACAACCCCGATGACAAGCCAAGCAATAAACCTTCACGCAATACATGAGTGTGAGCCATGGATATAGCACTATGGATGGAATAGAGTATAATGATGGGGGTTATGTGGAGAAGACAAAAACGGAGAAAGTCTCACATCAATGAGGCTAATCAATGGGCTATGGAGATGCCCATCGATTGATGTTAATGCAAGGAGTAGGGATTGCCATGCAACGGATGCACTAGAGCTATAAATGTATGAAAGCTCAACAAAAGAAACTAGTGGGTGTGCATCCAACTTGCTTGCTCATGAAGACCTAGGGCACTTGAGGAGGCCCATTGTTGGAATATACAAGCCAAGTTCTATAATGAAAAATTCCCACTAGTATATGAAAGTGACAAAACAAGAGACTCTTTATCATGAAGATCATGGTGCTACTTTGAAGCATAAGTGTGGAAAAAAAGATAGTAGCATTGTCCCTTTTCATTTCTCTTTTTTGGGCCTTTTTTGGCCTTTCTCTTTTTTATTGGGACAATGCTATATTAAATGATGATCATCACACTTCTATTTATTTACAACTCAATGATTACAACTCGATACTAGAACAAGGTATGACTCTATATGAATGCCTCCGGCGGTGTACCGGGATATGCAATGAAACAAGAGTGACATGTATGAAAGAATTATGAACGGTGGCTTTGCCACAAATACTATGTCAACTACATGATCATTCAAAGCAATATGACAATGATGAACATGTCATGATAAATGGAATGGTGGAAAGTTGCATGGCAATATATCTCAGAATGGCTATGGAAATGCCATAATGGGTAGGTATGGTGGCTGTTTTGAGGAAGATATAGGGAGGTTTATGTGTGAAAGAGCGTATCATATCACGGGGTTTGGATGCACCGGCGAAGTTTGCACCAACTCTCAATGTGAGAAAGGACAATGCACGGTACCGAAGAGGCTAGCAATGATGGAAGGGTGAGAGTGTGTATAATCCATGGACTCAACATTAGTCATAAAGAACTCACATACATATTGCAAAAATCTACAAGTCATCAAAAACCAAGCACTGCACGCATGCTCCTAGGGGGATAGATTGGTAGGAAAAGACCATCGCTCGTCCCCGACCGCCACTCATAAGGAGGATAATCAAAGAACACCTCATGTTTCAAATTTGTTACATAACGTTTACCATACGTGCATGCTACGGGACTTGCAAACTTCAAAACAAGTATTTCTCAAATTCACAACTACTCAACTAGCACAACTTTAATATCACTACCTCCATATCTCAAAACAATCATCAAGTATCAAACTTCTCTTAGTATTCAAAACACTCATAAGAAAGTTTTTACTAATCTTGAATACCTAGCATATTAGGATTATTTAAGAAAATTACCATGCTATTTAAGACTCTCAAAATAATCTAAGTGAAGCATGAGAAATCAATAGTTTCTATAAAACAAATCCACCACCGTGCTCTAAAAGATATAAGTGAAGTACTAGAGCAAAACTATATAACTCAAAAGATATAAGTGAAGCACATAGAGTATTCTAATAATTTCCGAATCATGTGTGTCTCTCTCAAAAGGTGTGTACAACAAATATGATTGTGGTAAACTAAAAAGCAAAGACTCAAATCATACAAGATGCTCCAAGCAAAACACATATCATGTGGTGAATAAAAATATAGCTCCAAGTAAAGTTACCGATGGAAGTAGACGAAAGAGGGGATGCCTTCCGGGGCATCCCCAAGCTTTGGCTTTTTGGTGTATTTAGATTATCTTGGGGGTGCCATGGGCATCCCCAAGCTTAGGATCTTGCCACTCCTTGTTCCATAATCCATCAAATCCTTACCCAAAACTTGAAAACTTCACAACACAAAACTTAAAGTAGAAAATCTCGTGAGCTCCGTTAGCGAAAGAAAACAAAATACCACTTCAAGGTACTGTAATGAACTCATTCTTTATTTATATTGGTGTTAAACCTAATGTATTACAACTTCTCTATGGTTTACAAACTATTTTACTAGCCATAGATTCATCAAAATAAGCAAGCAACACACGAAAAACAGAATCTGTCAAAAACAGAACAATCTGTAGTAATCTGTAGCTAGCGCAAGATCTGGAACCACAAAAATTCTAAAATAAATTGCCGGACATGAGGAATTTATCTATTAATCATCTTCAAAAATAATTAACTAAATACCACTTTCCAAATAAAAATGGCAGCAGTTCTCGTGAGCGCTAAAGTTTCTGTTTTTTACAGCAAGATTAACAAGACTTTCCCAAGTCTTCCCAACGGTTCTACTTGGCACAAAAACTAATTAAACATAAAAAACATAACCAAAACAGAGGCTAGATAAATTATTTATTACTAAACAGGAGCAAAAGGCAAGGAATAAAAATAAAATTGGGTTGCCTCCCAACAAGCGCTATTGTTTAACGCCCCTAGCTAGGCATAAAAAGCAATGATAGATCTAGGTATTGCCATCTTTGGTAGGCAATCCATAAGTGGCTCTCATAATAGATTCATAAGGTAATTTAATTTTCTTTCTAGGTAAGTGTTACATGCCTTTCCTTAACGGAAATTGGAATCTAATATTTCCTTCCTTCATATCAATAATTGCACCAATTGTTCTAAGGAAAGGTCTACCAAGAATAATAGGACATGAAGGATTGCAATCTATGTCAAGAACAATAAAATATACAGGCACATAGTTCCTATTTGCAATAATAAGAAAATGATTAATTCTTCCCATAGGTTTCTTAATAGTGGAATCCGCAAGGTGCAAGTTTAAAGAGCAATCATCAAAATCACAGAAACCTAACAAATCACACAAAGTCTTTGGAATCGTGGAAACACTAGCACCCAAATCACACAAAGCATAGCATTCATGATCTTTAATTTTAATTTTAATTTTAATAGTTGGTTCCCATTCATCATAAAGTTTTCTAGGGATAGAAACTTCCAACTCAAGTTTTTCTTCATAAGATTGCATCAAAGCATCAACGATATGTTTGGTAAAAGCTTTATTTTGACTATAAGCATGAGGAGAATTTAGCACGGATTGCAACAAGGAAATACAATCTATCAAAGAGAAATTATCATAATTAAATTCCTTGAAATCCAAAATAGTAGGTTCATTAACATCAAGAGTTTTGATCTCTTCAATCCCACTTTTATCAAATTTAGCATCAAGATCTGAAAACTCCAAATTTTTGGAACGCCTTCTAGGCAAAGGTGGATCATATTCAGTCCCATCATTATCAAGATTCATATTGCAAAGCAAAGATTTAATATGGGACACATCAATAACTTTTAGATGTTCATCTTTATTATCATGGAAGCTAGAAGAACACGCTCTTATAAAGGAATCTTTCTTAGCACGCATCCTAGCGGTTCTTTCTTTGCACTCATCAATGGAAATTCTCATGGCTTTGAGAGAACCATTGATATCATGATTAGGTGAAATAGATCTAAGTTTCAAAGAATCAACATCAAGAGAAATTCTATCAACGTTCCTAGCCAACTCATCAATCTTAAGCAATTTTTCTTCAATCAAAGCATTGAAATTCTTTTGCGAAGTAATAAATTATTTAATATTAGATTCAAAATCAGAGGGCATCTTATTAAGATTTCCATAAGAATTGTTGTAGGAACTACCGTAATTATTAGAGGAATTACTAGGATAAGGCCTAGGATTAAAGTTTCCTCTATACGCGTTGTTACCAAAATTGTTCGTACCAACAAAATTCACATCCATAGATTCATTATTATTCTCAATCAAAGTAGACAAAGGCATATCATTAGGATCAGAAGAAACACTTTTATTAGCAAATAATTTCATAAGTTCATCCTTCTTTCCACTCAAAACATTAATTTCTTCTATCGCATGTACTTTCTTATTAGTAGATTTTTCAGTGTGCCATTGAGAATAATTAACCATAATATTATCTAGGAGTTTAGTAGCTTCTCCTAAAGTGATTTCCATAAAAGTGCCTCCCGCGGCCGAATCTAAAAGATTTCTAGAAGAAAAATTCAATCTGGCATAAATTTTTTGTATAATCATCCACAAATTTAAACCATGTGTTGGGCAATTACATATCATTAATTTCATCCTCTCCCAAGCTTGTGCAACATGTTCATGATCAAGTTGCTTAAAATTCATAATATCATTTCTAAGAGAGATGATCTTAGCGGGAGGAAAATACTTAGAGATAAAAGCATCTTTGCACTTATTCCAAGAATCAATACTATTTTTAGGCAAAGACGAAAACCAAGCTTTAGCACGATCTCTAAGCGAAAAAGGAAATAGCTTCAATTTAACAATATCATTGTCCACATCTTTCTTCTTTTGCATATCACACAAATCAACGAAGCTATTTAGATGGGTAGCGGCATCTTCACTAGGAAGGCTGGAAAACGGATCTTTCATGACAAGAATCAGCAAGGCAACATTAATTTCACAAGATTCAACATCGGTAAGAGGAGCAATGGGAGTGCTAATAAAATCATTGTTGTTGGTATCGGTAAAGTCACACAATTTAGTGTTATCTTGAGCCATCGTGACAAGCAAGCAATCCAACACACAAGCAAACGAGGAACGGGCAAAAAGAGGCAAATAGAGAAAGAGAGGGAGGATAGAGAGAGAGAGGGCGAATAAAACGGCAAGGGTGAAGTGGGGGAGAGGAAAACGAGAGGCAAATGGCAAATAATGTAATGCGGGAGATAAGGGTTTGTGATGGGTACTTGGTATGTTGACTTTTGCGTAGACCTCCCCGGCAACGACGCCAGAAATCCTTCTTGCTACCTCTTGAGCACTGCGTTGGTTTTCCCTTGAAGAGGAAAGGGTGATGCAGCAAAGTAGCATAAGTATTTCCCTCAGTTTTTCAGAACCAAGGATCAATCCAGTAGGAGGCTACGCGCCAGTCCCTCGCACCTACACAAAACAAATAAATCCTCGCAACCAACACGATAAGGGGTTGTTAATCCCTACACGGCCACTTACGAGAGTGAGATCTGATAGATATGATAAGATAATATTTTTGGTATTTTTATGATAAAGATGCAAAGTAAAATAAAAGCAATGAAAATAACTAAGCATTGGAAGATTAATATGATGAAGATAGGCCCGGGGGCCATAGGTTTCACTAGTGGCTTCTCTCAAGAGCATAAGTATTTTACGGTGGGTGAACAAACTACTGTTGAGCAATTGACAGAATTGAGCATAGTTATGAGAATATCTAGGTATGATCATGTATATAGGCATCACGTCCGAGACAAGTAGACCGACTCCTGCCTGCATCTACTACTATTACTCCACACATCGACTGCTATCCAGCATGCATCTAGCGTATTAAGTTCATAAGAACAGAGTAACGCTTTAAGCAAGATGACATGATGTAGAGGGATAAACTCATGCAATATGATGAAAACCCCATCTTGTTATCCTCGATGGCAACAATACAATACGTGCCTTTCTGCCCCTACTGTCACTAGGAAAGGACACCGCAAGATTGAACCCAAAGCTAAGCACTTCTCCCATTGCAAGAAAGATCAATCTAGTAGGCCAAACCAAACTGATAATTCATAGAGACTTGCAAAGATAACCAATCATACATAAAAGAATTCAGAGAAGATTCAAATATTGTTCATAGATAAACTTGATCATAAACCCACAATTCATCGGTCTCAACAAACGCACCGCAAAATAAGATTACATCGGATAGATCTCCACAAGAGAGGGGGAGAGCTTTGTATTGAGATCCAAAAAGAGAGAAGAAGCCATCTAGCTAATAACTATGGACCCAAAGGTCTGAGGTAAACTACTCACACTTCATCGGAAGGGCTATGGTGTTGATGTAGAAGCGCTCCGTGATCGATGCCCCCTTCGGCGGAGCTCCGGAACAGGCCCCAAGATGGGATCTCGTGGATACAGAAAGTTACGGTGGTGGAATTAGGGTTTTTGCTCCGTATTTGATCGTTTGGGGGTACGTAGGTATATATAGGAGGAAGAAGTACGTCGGTGGAGCAACAGGGGGCCCACGAGGGTGGAGGGCACGCCTGGGGGGGGGGTAGGCGCGCCCCTACCTCGTGGATTCCCTGTTGGTTGCTTGACGTAGGGTCCAAGTCTCCTGGATCTTGTTCGTTCCAAAAATCACGTTCCCGAAGGTTTCATTCCGTTTGGACTCCGTTTGATATTCCTTTTCTTCAAAACCCTAAAATAGGCAAAAGACAGCAATTCTGGGCTGGGCCTCCGGTTAGTAGGTTAGTCCCAAAAATAGTATGGAAGTGTATAATAAAGCCCAATAATGTCCAAAACAAAATATAATATAGCATGGAACAATCAAAAATTATAGATACGTTGGAGACGTATCAGTCCCATATATGATGATGCGCCGATACTTGGCGACTTCGTCCTTCCTTTGGACAAGACGATGGCCATGGTGAAACATGATGCACCCCCACATGGTTCCATCAAGATGAAGATGACCACCATTTGGTCTTTCCCACCTCACCTACACCACTTGAGTGGAATGAAAACGGTAACATAGGTGACGGTGATGCTCTAGTCCCACTAGTGGACATTCTTGACATTGATTGCTTGCATGATGTTGATCAACCTATTTCCATGCTTCATGCTAGTGCGATTTCCCCATGCGATGATTTACCCATTTATGATGAGTATGATGATTGCCATGTGGAGTCTATTAGTTGTGATGCCATGTTACGTAGGATTTCTTGTGATAATTCTTTAGGTCACATCATGTTTGACAATCCGCTTGACTTGTCATATGCTATGCATGAGATCAAAAATATGTCATATTTGCAATCTCATCGTAGTGACTATGCATATGCCATGAAAATAAACCCAATTTGCACATATGGCATAGATGACAAGCCCATGGTTATTGGCATTTGTTTTTCTTGTGATGATATTGATATGCTCCCTTTGCATCATTTACCTCATATGCCATGCCATGACCACCTAGATTCGGTTATGCATTGTTTTGGATGTTGTCCATTTTCTCCATATGATGTTTCCAATATTGCTCATGAGAAGACCACCATAGTTTCCTCATACATGTTAGGAGATTTTGATCCATCCCATCCATTGCATGATCCCAATAATTATGTGCACCATATGTTTCCCATGAATGAAAATGCTATTGATGTGCTATATATTTGTATGCTCAAATTGCATCCCCATAGTGTTATACATAACAACTATTCTTTCATGATGGATGACATGTTCTTATACCATGCATCAAATTTCTTCGAGCATTTCGTATCTTGTGCTAACTCACACGTGCACATACACGTCATGATGGATGATGTGTACATTTATCACACACACAATTTCTATCATTTGTGTATTTTTTGTGTAGGTACCCATGCTTACTTGTCAACCTCACAATCCCATGAGTTGACAAAACGAGCTCTAGAGAGCAACGATGACTTGGGATCCCATGGATGGTCTTTACCACCGCTCTCTTCGCGCAAAGACTTCGCGCATTTCTTCTACATGGCCCTCACTTGGCTTTGGGTTATTGCCCATTACATATTATATGCCCATCTTGCCATGTTCACTTTGCATGATATGCTCATTCGTATGCCTTTGCCATGCATTTTGTGACCCATGCTTTGCATTACACATGATGGTTGATTCTAGTACTTGTATGTGTATTTGCAAGCTTGGTGGGGATATCACTTGTTATTGCCATGTTTGCTTTGTGCCCCATGCCTATGATTATACTATGATCTTACTTTGTGTTCGTTCTTGTGATATGTCATGTGCATTGTCTATGCCTATTATTTGCACACATGACATGATTGCCATGATTTCCTCTAGTGTGTTGCATCTTCACTCCACTAGTTTGCACGACATGATTTCTATGATTGCTTGCCTTGTTGCATCACCAATGATTCATACTTGCTTATTTTATGTGGTTGATGACAACCATCTACATGCTTTGCACATGATTGTTATTGCTTCTTGTCATATATCTCCATGTGTTGCCTCTCTCATGCTAGATGGTTTGCCATGTATTGAGTGCAACAATGATTTTAGTCTTGCTAATGTGATTGCCCCCATAGCATTCTCGCATATATTTGGAGAATTTGACATATTCCTTGTGAAGCATGCTTGTCTTACCTCTTTGCACCATATACCTAGTGCCATGAATATATCCATTGTTGCATCATATTATTCATGAACTTATATTCCTAATGGTTATGTGCAAGAGAAGAGAACCATCATGATGGATGATGTGTTTATCTACCATGCGCATACATTCTTTATTTTGTTATGTGCATGTGTAGGATACTTGGACTTCGTTTCGACTTCCACTTCACGTGAGTTGACCATATGAGCTCTTGAGAGCGAACCACCTTCTACCACGACGATTCTACACCGCATTTGCTTGCGCTTCGTCGTTGTGAAGAATGCACAAGGACACGCCTTCAAGGTGACATCTTTCTTGAGCATGGATATTGAGGATCATACTAGTGTTGTTTGCACCATGAGACTTATCGGTCATCTTGGACCACTTGATTGCACACTTGTTAGAGATCTCGCTTTGACTTGCCATTTTCACACTTCCATGCATCATGATATATATACCTTGTGTGTTGCATCCAATTCTTGGATTACTTGCTCCTATCACATGTTTGGTTGCAACAATGTCATTCCTTCACATATGCCATGTCCCATTGATTGCTACATGCTTGCCTTGATTGCCTCACACATGATGAAAAATTGCCCTTTCTATTGTGTTGAGTGCCACACTATCTTCAATACACCCTATGCCCGTTATGCTTGGATTGTCTTGCACTTGAGCCATGTGTTTAGATACTTCATTAATATCGGTGTTGTGAATGATTCTTATGCCTACCATCGACCATTTGACGAGCGCTTTATGTATGATTTCTATGACCATGAGCTAGATGCTTATTCTCTTGTCCCAAATATTTGCATCACTACCTCACATTTACAAGCTTGTTTCCATGATGACCTTGATTGTGCTCAATTTATCACTACAAAAAAATACACTCCCGTGATGATACGTGTTTGTCACAGTAGGTCGCGTTTTCTGTCATGCATGTACATCCATGACAAATTTATGACAGAATCAAGATAGTCATACCTGTGTTGTCGTAGAAGTGTTCCATGACATTGCCAAAATTATCATCATGGAAGTGTCCACTTCCATGACGATAAATCGCGCGTCACAGAAGTGCTTTCGTCAAGGGTGACCGACACGTGGCATCCACCGTAACGGAACGCTGTTAAGCTATAGGGTCGGGTTTTGGATCCGATAACCCGTCAACAACCCCGACCAATGGGGATTTTCCACATGTAAAATCATCATTGGCTGGAGGAAACACGTGTCGGCTCACCGTTGGGACAGATGTCATCCGCTCATTGGACCGAAGGCGCCTATGATACGGCAACACGTGGCACGGCCCAATAGAGGCCCATTCCTGTAAAAGGACCGGCCTGTTTGACTTGGTCAAAAGGTGGCGACCCGGCCCACGGAAAGCCTGTTAACGGTCTGTTCGCATATAGCCCATTTACATCCTGCTAACCGGGGCCCGTTACACCCTATCCAAATTAGGCCCAGTAGCGTCATCTGGGCCGTCCAATATGATTCAACCCGTTTTAACTTCCGGCCCATGTGTGGCCCATGACTTCTTTCGGCCCATATGAGGACCTTCGTAACTCTTGGCCCATTAACGGCCCGTGGTGAAACTGGCCCTTAATGAATAGTGTATAACTTTATACCCATTAACGACCCGTTATTCCATTGGGCCGTTTCCAGCGCAAGTTATCTTTCGGCCTTCTCAGGGCCCATTGATTCTTGGGCTCATTTGCAGCATTCGGTTACATACGACCCGTTACTGTCATTTTCTGCTTGTGGGCCAAATTCAGCCCGTCGTTACAGTCGGCCCGTTTGCGGACCGTTAATACGTTGGGCCGTTTTCATGTCAAAAAAAACCCGTTGGGCTGTTTTCATAGAGTTATCAAATACGACCTATTAACGACCCGTTATGGTCCACGAATAGTACGACCCATGATTGGCGAAATGATGATACGCCCCGTAGAAGGCCCATGGATCCTACGGCCCATATGAGGCCCATGGATAGTACGACCCGTAGAAGGCCCATGGATCGTGCGGCCCGTAGAAGGCCCATGGACCCTACGGCCCGTAGAAGGCCCATGGACCCTAAGGCCCGTATAGAAGGCCGATGGATCATACGGCCCGCAGGAGGCCCATGGTTACAACAGTCCGTGTGTTGCCATGATTATTTTGGCCTAGTTACCCAAAAATAGGCTATTGTGGCCACTAGAAAAAAATAGAAAAAGAACTGCAGTGACTACAAGCAAACAACTAAACAAGACAATAAGGAAATAAATAAGCAAGCAATTAATACTAGCCTATTACCGCTATTACACATATTACATCCACTGGGCATCAAAGTTCGCCACCAGTGCAAATATAAGGAACAAAGCAGCACATTACATACACTGGCCGTCAAAATTGGCCACCAGTGCAAATAAACGCGGCAGCAAAACAAGAGCATAACTGAAACAACTTCAGAAGAGCTCAAGAAACGTTATCCTGGGTATCCACCATGCTGGCAATAAGCTTAGCAAGCTGATTAGCTTTGTCCTGTTTGGCGCAAAAATCCTCCAACGCTTGCTGTTGCACCAGAAAGTATGCATCTGAATGCTCCAGGGACTTCCGCAGTCCTTCCGCTTCTTGTCGCAGCACAACTGAACGATGTCTTTCAGCTTGTAGTTGAGACTCAAGAAACCGAACTGATTCAGACAGTGAGTTTGAATAGCTTGTGCAAGCGGTAGTGGCGAGTAACTCGAACACTAAACCAAGACATGACTTTGGGGTTGTCTCGCTGTCTTCAAGATAGTCTTCCTTAGCTGTTTTATCAGCTTTGTTGGAGACCAACAAGGATGTGTCACTATCCTGAACCTTATCTGCATTATTTCCTTTACCATTGCTTAATAAGGCACTCTTCCCCAATATTCTATCAGCATTCTAAAAGAAGAAACAAGCAGACACATAACAAGTTTAGCATGTACTAGTATATGAAACTCATTTCGGTGAACCAGTTCATTAGTAAGGTGGACAAGATTAAACTACCAAGTCTTCTATTGCCAAGTACTAGTACATAATAAAAGCATCAAACAAACATATATCTATGTCCTATGGTCACTGCATTGTCTTGCCAAATCAAAATAGAGACACGGTTCAAATCATATCAGTTCAAGACAAAGCAGCAGTGAAAGAATACAAAGCGTGGGAAACAACACGACATAACAAGATTTCAGATGGGTACCACGGGTCTACATATACAACAACACTATTGGCTCTGTTGTGATGCTAGTAATGTGCATGATATGAAAGTCAACTGTATACACAATTGAAATTGAAATCAACAGAGCTATTGATAAGAGCAAACCTGTTAAAGAAACATGCGTGAACATACCTGCTATGCCATTGGAGTTTCGATTGGATCCTTCAATTTAAAAATAAGTTTGTATGAGTAAATACAGTAATACAAGAGCAAAGCAATCATAGTTAAAAAAGGCACGCCTAAGCGAGCGCTTAAGCGCGCCTAGGCTGTAGGCATTGGCAAAACGCATTGCGCATAACTACGCATAATCTGTGCATAACTGCGCATAAGCATGCACTTTGGTCAGTAAAGCGCAAGGCGGTGGCAAAACACACAATTAACGCCTAGCGCTTTTTTGAACTATGATAGCAATGGATTCTTCAATTAGAACAGTTGTTCTTCAGGTTTAGGCACTTGTTCTACATGAACAGAGTACAGTAAGACGCAAGAATATAATACTTAAAAATAGAAAATGAGCTCATAGACCTTACCACATTCTTGGTTCGGGACCAGTACAGAACAAGGCGTTCCCAGTCATCGTCCAGTAAATGTGTCTCAGGAGAACGTAAGGGAATTTGATGAGTTTGTTTGCCGGTGAAGTACGTTTTCTTAAGGTAATTCTGATACTGCCACCAAGCATTCTTGAAGCTAGCAGAGGTATTAGCACAGGTTACCTCATCCTGAGTTTCCAAATCGGTCCTTCTCTATAGAGAAAAATGGGAAAATTTGCTGAATTATAACCATCATGGAGGTAGGATGTATGGGACGAAGCAAAGTAATTGCCATGAATAACATTACTTACACATAACTCCTGGACAAACACCTGCAACTGGCATTTTCCTTCATCTTTAGTATAATATTTCCAAGATGGGAAGATACGCACATACGATTTAACAACATCAAATGCGATAGATGCTAAACTACGACTAGCTGGTTGTGCTTCCTCCACAGGAATAGGCGTACTAACTGGTGGAGTTGGGGTTCGCCGTGATAGTACTGGCCCTTTGGGCACTAGAGCTGCCTTACTAACTGCTCTTGTTTGGGAGCTCTGTGGTGGAGATGGTGCTGTGTCAACAAGAACTGGGTTACTATAGGCTGGGGTTAGATTGGGTGAAGCTGGTTCTCTGTCCATCGCAGTAGGGGTACAATCTGCGAGAGTTTGGGTTATGTGTGGTAGGGCTGGTTCTTGTGCATGTACAACCGGGGTGCTATCTCCACCAAGAGGTAGCACTGTTTTATTTGAAGACCGTGTTTTTAGTCCGCTAGATACTGGCATCACCCGCTCCAATTCAAATGGCTGATAAACAGGAAACATAGTTGAATGTACAGACATTGTATGAGAGACAGATGCAATAGATAGTGTGGAAAAAAGAGGGCATGAAATAGTTGACATGTATATTGTTTAAATAAAAATGGATAGCATGACATAATTTCACATATATGATGTCTATCTAAACTGGATAGCATAGCATAACATAATTCAAAGATATGATGAATAACTAAACAGGATCGCATGACATAATTCACCTACATGTTATCTAAGTAATCAGGATCGCATCATTTAATTCACATATGTGATTTATATGCTAAACAGAGGGCATTCGATATAATGTCTGAACTAAGAACATGGTGTTGAATATTGTGTATATGATGTCTAAACTATGCAATGCAAGACACCGTATGCATGATATGAGCAGTATAACCGTGCCAAGTTAGAGCATACACCTCAGTGGGGGAATAGGACTGGTCATCTGTCTCTGAATCCATCTCTGAGGAGCTATCAGGACCCAACAAGAGATCTACTTCGACAGGTAGCACTGTCTGCTCTGAAGGCCTTGTTTTCACTCCAGATTTTTCCATCTCCCACCCAAATGGCTGATTCACAGGAAGAGTAGTTTAATGTGCAAACATTGTTAACAAATGGAAATGTAATTGTAGCGACCAGACCTCAAACAGTCTGATCTCTGTGCTCCGGTATCATCCCTGGATCAGTAATGCTGACACCACACAGTACTCGGAGGATTTATAGCAGAGTAGCAATCACACACTTATTACATCGAGTGTCTCAAACGAGAACTTATTACAATAAATATGGCTTAAGGCCATCTAATAACTATAATAGCAGAAGGCTTGGAAGATAAGTGAGTCCATCAGCTCCAACGGCATCACTGAGTATAGAACCACGACCTAAAAACTCCTTAATCGTCGTCTGAAAAGTCTGCAACATTAACGTTGCAGCCCGAAACGGGTCAGCACATGGAATATGCTGGCAAGGTAACACATAGAGAGTAATGGAATGAAACAGCTATACTATATGCATATTTGGCTGGTGGAAGCTCTATGGTTACAGTTTTGCGTAAAGCCAATTTTTCCCTACTTCAAACGAATAAATTTATTTAACTATCATGGTAGCTGTTAAACATTGAGAATGGTTGACAGCATTCTCAATCCCAATTAAGCATCACCATTAAACATAACCCAACAAAATTAAGTTTAGAGTAACATGTTGAGATTCACATGATAATCCAAGTACTAGATACTCAAGATGTCCATAACCGGGGACACGGCTAATCATGATTAGTTCATTACACTCTACAGAGGTTTGCGCACTTTTCCCCACAAGACTCGATCGCCTCCATTTGGTTTCTCGCACTACAAGGTGTTTGAGAAGATGGATGACCGAGACACAGTCTTTCAGAAGCGCTAGCACCTTACGATCGGGTAGACCGTACCACCTACATCCCCTACATCTGCTAGTCTACCACTGTAAGAGTTCGCACAACTTAGTCAACTATGCTAGAGCCCATAATAGCTTGTGGCTGCACACGGAAGTTTCTAGTATGAGTAGTCTCATGATCCCTTTGAGCTTGGGTGGCGGTCCAAAAGAAAACAGGCAAGTCCTAGAATACCCAGGTGCCTCAATCCACCCAGATGTGTGTTTAAGTTGCCACCTTAGATAAACCATTAATTAACAATCTCACATCTGTCATGGATATCACTCACCCAATCCACGTCTACTAGCATAGCATGGCATAATAAGCAAACGTAGAAGTAACTCCCAAAGGTTTGATAATAACAGGTAATCGGTTCTACCTCATTTACTTCCCATCCCACAATTTAATTAGATCCTAATCATGCAATGTGTCAGGATTGATCTAATGCAATAAAACTGGGTAGTAGAAAAGGTACGATCAAAGTGTTACTTGCCTTGCTGATGATCCGCGAAACCTAGCGATTCGAAGTAACAAGCGGCGCACTCCGGGTACTCCATCGCAAACAAACAACAAGCATACAATAAGTACTCACCTAATGCACAGGTAAAACTCAAATAAGAGATCTAACCAGAAGGTTCATCTTAAGAACTCCGGTTGGCAAAAAGAATCAAATCAAACGAAACAACGGAAGTCAAACGACGAAAGAAAACAACTTCGTTCTAGTAATCTGGATCTAGGGCAAATTTTACAGTAGCAAAATCGTGTTTAAGTTGATTAAACGGATAGAGGGTTTCGAGACGAATCTCTAGGCGCTTGAATTGCCTGATTCCGATAAACGAGCGAAAAGTTATACTAAAACGAAAATCGGATCAGGAATCGCGATCAGAAAAATCGCGGATTTAATCCGAGAAAAAGAAAAACGACGAACGCTCGCTAGAACGGACGAACGGACGAACGCTCGCTATTTAAATAAACCGGAAAAACCGATCTATTTTAAAAAAACGAACTAAAAAAAACCGACAGAAAAACCGATTTAAAAAAAACGTTGGCACGGAAGTCGAGGCGGCGACGAACCTCGGCGGCGGCGGCGCGGTGCGTGGGGGCGAGCGGCGGTGTCGCGGGGCTCGAGGGCGGGCGACGCGGTGGCTAGGGTTTCTCCCGGGGGGCTAGGCCGGCTTATATTGCCTAGTCGGGCCAGAGTCCTAGTCGGACACGGCCCGTTAGGTCGGTTCACATTTTTTTTAAATTATTCTGCTCGGAAGAAAAATAAAAAGAAATACTAAACGGACTCCAAAAATTCCGAAATAAAGGTTCACGGGCTTCTAAAATCAAGCCACACAAGGTGAACATTTATTTGGGACCTAAATGCAATTTTGAAAAACGCACATTTTTCCTAAATTCAAATAAAACACCGAAAAACTCTGAAATAAAATCTTATTTGATTCTATTATTAAATCCTCAATATTTCTTTATTTTGGGAAAGTCATTTTATTCCCTCTCTCATATTTTTGTAATAGAAATAATTGATGATAAAATAAATAAAATCAAATGATCCTATTCCCAAAATTTGAGAAAACTCAAATATGAAAAATAAAGAAATCCCCAACTCTCTCTGTGGGTCATTGAGTTGCGTAGAATTTCTAGGATCAACCAAAATGCAAAATAAAATATGCTATGCAATGATGATCTAATGTATAACATTCCAAATTGAAAATTTGGGATGTTACAAACCTACCCCCCTTAAGATGAATCTCGCCCTCGAGATTCGGGTTGGCTAGAAAATAGGTGAGGGTGGTCTTTGAGCAAGTCTTCCTCTCGCTCCCAGGTGGCTTCATCCTCCGTGTGGTGGCTCCACTGAACTTTGCAAAACTTGATAACCTTGCTGCGGGTAACTCGGCTGGCAAATTCGAGAATCTTAACTGGTTTCTCCTTGTAGGTCAAATCATTATCCAACTGGATAGTTTCCAACGACACTGTGTCTCTCAACGGTATGTCAGCCATCTCCGCATGACATTTCTTTAACTGAGAAACGTGGAACACATCATGAACTCCTGACAATCCTTCGGGCAATTCCAACTTGTAGGCCACTTCTCCCATACGCTCCAAAACTCGATATGGTCCTACAAATCGTGGCGCTAACTTTCCTTTAACTCCAAAACGCTTTGTTCCCCGAAGTGGAGATACTCGAAGATAAGCTCTATCTCCGACTTCGTAAACTGTCTCCTTGCGTTTAGAATCTGCATAGCTCTTCTGTCTGGACTGGGCTACCTTGAGCCTATCGCGAATCAACTTCACCTTCTGTTCAGACTCTTTAATCAAGTCAGGTCCAAACAACTGGCGGTCTCCAACTTCGTCCCATGACAACGGTGTCCTGCACCTCCTTCCGTACAAAGCTTCGAAAGGGGCCATCTTTAAACTGGTTTGATAACTGTTGTTGTAAGAGAACTCTGCATATGGAAAATTATCATCCCAACTAGATCCATAATCTAGTGCACAAGCTCTCAGCATATCCTCCAAAATCTGATTGACTCTCTCAGTCTGTCCATCTATCTGTGGATGAAAAGCTGTACTAAATTCTAGCCTGGTACCCAAAGTTTCGTGCAACTGTTTCCAGAACTTTGAGGTAAACTGGGTTCGTCTATCTGATACGATACTCCTCGGAACTCCATGCAAACATACGATCCTGGTCATGTATATCTTTGACAACTTAGCACTGGTGTAAGTGGTCTTTACTAGGATGAAATGAGCTACTTTCGTCAATTGATCGACTACAACCCAAATCGAGTCATAGCCTGAACGAGTCCTGGGCAATCCCGTGATAAAATCCATGCCTAGCTTATCCCACTTCCATTCGGGTATCGGCAATGGTTGTAACAATCCTGCTGGCTTCTGATGCTCTGCCTTTACTCTCTGACATACATCACAAACTGCTACATACTCCGCAATATCCTTCTTCATTCCGGTCCACCAGAAAATATCTTTCAAATCCAAATACATCTTGGTATTTCCTGGGTGAATTGAATACGGTGAGTCGTGTGCCTCTTGCAAAATCAACTTCCTGATCTCCGGGTCATTGGGCATGTAAACACGGTCTTCAAACCATAGGGTGTTGAGGAGTCCTGGATTAGGGGGTGTTCGGGTAGCCGGACTATACCTTCAGCCGGACTCCAGGACTATGAAGATACAAGATTGAAGACTTCGTCCTGTGTCCGGATGGGACTTTCCTTGGCGTGGAAGGCAAGCTTGGCGATGCGGATATTCAAGATCTCCTACCATTGTAACCGACTCTATGTAACCCTAACCCTATCCAGTGTCTATATAAACCGGAGGGTTGTAGTCCGTAGGCAATCAACTCCATATACAACAATCATACCATAGGCTAGCTTCTAGGGTTTAGCCTCCTTGATCTCGTGGTAGATCTACTCTTGTACTACCCATATCATCAATATTAATCAAGCAGGACATAGGGTTTTACCTCCATCAAGAGGGCCCGAACCTGGGTAAAACATCGTGATCCCTGCCTCCTGTTACCATCCGGCCTAGACGCACAGTTCGGGACCCACTACCCGAGATCCGCCGGTTTTGACACCAACATTGGTGCTTTCATTGAGAGTTCCTCTGTGCTGTCACAATCAGGAAGGATGCCTCCTCCTGTCTTTAAAGACGGCTCCATTGCTAAGGGAGCCTTGGCTGTCGGCCAAACCCTCCGGCTAGGTGGTTTCTTCATGACCGCCTGTTCGGCTGTTGCGCCGACGGTGACCTCTCGGGTCATCAAAAGCAACCTACACTTTAGCTCAGAGCTCGTCGAGAAGCTAGATCCAATGGAGCTCTCTTCCGTAAACGAGCTCTTGGATCGCATCGCCGCCCTGGGGGTCGCTACGGATTACGACCAGGTTGGGCTTAAACCCGATCTAAGAGAAATTAACTCTCCCCAAGTCACCCACCACGTTGCCGTGGTAGAGACGCAGTGCGGCGACCCTTCATCTATTTTAAGGACTAGCTACGTCCGAATTCCCGACCCCTCCAAGCCGGATACCCGCGGAGGGGGAGATGTAACTCAAGACCTGAGCTTAGGATCAGGCAACGGGCCAGATTCACTGGACAACATCCAAGAATCTGAACTTCAGAGTTCGGCAACTCTTCGGCCTCCGAATCTTGGATTGGGTGAGGTTTCAGATTCAACGACACCCGCCACCCAATCATAAGCGATCTCTCACAAATCAGGCAGAGGCCCGAGGAAACAGTACATCATTACTGGGCCAGATTCCTCCTGGTTATGAACAGGATAAAGGATTGCCGCGAGGAAGACGCAATCTCAATTTTCTACAGTAATTGCACGGACAAGGGAATCCTTAACGCCGTAAGTCGTCGTGATATCACACGCTTCACTGACTTGGCGTCCATAGTACAAAAATACTGTGAGATGGAAAGCGCCTGGAAAACCAAAATAAATTTTTGGGATAATCCGGCCTTGAATAGTAATCCCGTCCGAACTAAGAGGGTGCATTATCACAGGACACCCGGGATAAACACCAAAAAGCCAAAACCCTCTACAGGGCATGGAACCGTACTGGAAAGATGGCTTGATGGACCCTGTAGAATTCATAGTACAGAGGACGCCACACCAACTCACAGCCTTAGAGCATGTTGGATACTCCGGCAGGTGGCCAAAATCGGCGAGGACCTCTTAATTCCGGAGGCCGCAGAAAGACAGCCCAAGGACACCAGTACCGTTCTCACAGTCTTTGAGACTTTCGCATCAAACAATGTGCGAAAAAGAACACTCCACAGCCTCGCCGAAGTCTATCAAGTTGCAACAATAAATCCATGGAGCGACACTGCCATTACCTTCAACGCAAGTGATGAACCTAGATTCCGAACAGCCTGAGCACCAGCCACATTGGTCCTCAGTCCCATAGTGGACGGCTTTCGCCTCACCAAGGTGCTCATGGATGGAGGCAGCGGACTGAACCTCATTTATGAGGAAACCCTTCAAAAAATGGAAATAGACTGGAACCGCGTCGAGCGAAGCAGCACAACCTTTAGAGGAATAATCCCCAGTCGGGAAGCGCGCTGCACAGGAAAAATCACACTAGATGTGGTGTTCGGCACGCCGGATAATTACAGGTCAGAAGAAGTCACGTTTCAGGTGGCCCCGTTCAAAAGCGGATATCACGCTTTACTAGGGCGGGAAGCATTCACAATCTTCCAAGCAATACCCCATTATGGGTACATGAAGCTTGAGTATTCTATAGTCTCACCTAAATAGCTTGGCGTAATCATGGTCATAGCTGTTTCCTGTGTGAAATTGTTATCCGCTCACAATTCCACACAACATACGAGCCGGAAGCATAAAGTGTAAAGCCTGGGGTGCCTAATGAGTGACTGCGCTGCGCTCCACGGTTAACAGGGATGATGTGATACTCGACAAGAGATCCAAATCCACATCCTTCAAGCCAGCTGACGAAATAGTCAAATTCCAGGTCCACCCAACGGACCCCAATAAAATAGCTTCCATCGGGGCACGACTGAACCCTGATGTAGACGCCGCACTGCGAGAGTTCCTACGAGAGAACTGGGACATTTTTGCCTGGCACCCTTCAGACATGCCAGGGATCCCACGCAGGCTGGCCGAACACAGCTTAAATATCCTAAAAGGATTCAAACCTGTCAAACAAGCCCTTCAGCATTTTTCTGAACCCAAGAGACAGGCTATGGGAGAGGAGCTAGCCAAGCTATTGGAGGCCGGATTCATTAGAGACATAAAACATCCGGACTGGCTAGCAAACCTGGTGATGGTACCAAAGAAGGACAAATCCTGGCGCCTGTGTGTCGATTTTAAAGACCTTAACAAGGCTTGCCCAAAGGATCCCTTCCCCCTCCCCTGTATCGATCAAATTATCGATGCCACCGCAGGACACGATTTGTTGTGTTTCCTTGACGCATACTCCGGTTACCATCAAATCAAGATGGCAGAATCAGACCAAGCTGCAACAGCATTCATCACACCATACGGCCCATTCTGCTTCAACACAATGCCCTTCGGGCTGAAAAATGCCGACGCAACATATCAGTGCATGATCCAGACATGTCTGGCAAACCAGATCGGCAAAACAGTGGAGGCATATGTGGATGATGTGATCGTCAAATCAAGACATGTCGAATCCCTAGTAAACGACTTGAGGCTTACATTCGATAACCTCCGACAATATGACATCAAGCTCAACCCAGAAAAATGCGTCTTCGGCATTCCAGCCGGAAAGCTCTTGGGCTTCATTGTATCCGGTAGAGGAATTGAAGCAAATCCAGCCAAGATCCGAGCTTTGTCACAATTGGATATCCCAAAGGACCTCAAACAAATACAAAAATTAACCGGATGCGTGGCGGCTTTAAGCCGCTTCATCTCCCGCTTGGGAGAAAAGGCACTACCCCTTTATCGCCTCCTTCGGCGCACCGAACACTTCGAGTGGACGGATGCCGCCACGGCCGGACTTGATGAAATAAAAGCCATATTGGCAACAAACCCAGTCCTGGCCACGCCAATCACCGGTGAACCAATGTTATTGTACATTGCAGCAACACACCAAGTTGTCAGCGCAATGCTCGTTGTCGAGCGGGAAACGGACGGACACAAATTCACCCTTCAAAGGCCGGTCTACTATGTGTCCACTGTCCTCACTCCATGCAAATCACAGTACCCGCATTATCAAAAGATTGCATACGCGGTATTCATGGCATCCCGGAAGCTATGACACTACTTTCAAGAGTGTTCCATAACAGTAGCCTCGGAAGTACCACTCAACAATATTATCAACAACCGCGATGCAACGGGCCGGATTGCAAAATGGGCCATCGAGCTGCTCCCGTTTGATATAACCTATAAGCCACAGCGAGCTATTAAATCGCAAGTTTTGCCCGACTTCGTCGCAGAATGGACGGAGGCCGAGCTCCCTAAAGAGTATGGCACATATTCAAACTGGATTACGCATTTCGACGGCTCCAAAATGTTGGCTGGACTGGGGGCTGGCGTCGTCCTGACGTCCCCCACAGGAGACACAGTCCAATATGTGCTCCAGATCATGTACACGGATTCCAACAATGTAGCCGAATATGAGGCCCTCCTACATGGTCTCCGGATAGTAGTATCCATGGGTATCCAGCGCCTAGAGGTACGCGGGGATTCAAACCTCGAGATATCCCAAATAAATGGAGACTTCGACGCCAAGGACCCAAAAATGGCAGATTACCGCAACGCCATCCTAAAAATGCCAGCTCGGTTCGAAGGGCTGGAGTTTCACCATATAGCCCGAGAAAACAATCAAGCGGCGGACGTCCTGGCACGCATTGGAGCAAAACGCGATGCAGTCCCCCCCAACATCTTTTTGAAAAGATTGTTCAAGCCATCCGTAGCATGGGAGGGGGAACCCGCAAATAACAGCCCGGACCCAGCCGCACCACTCGACGCCGAACAATCTGACACAATTGGAGGCTCTGCCAATGAAATTACACCTTCAGCCCACGTAATAATGGCGGTTATCGCCCCGTGGACAGAACCATTCCTAGCCTACCTTACTAGGCAGGAACTCCCAGAGGACCAAAACGAGGCCCGCTGCATAGTGCGGCGATCTAAAGCCTATAGAGTCCATGAGGGAGAGCTCTATAAGAAAAGCACTACCGGAGTCCTTCAAAGGTGCATCTCCGAAGAGGAAGGGCGGAACCTTCTGGCTGAAATTCATGCCGGACTCGGTGGTCACCACGCCGCTGCTCGGTCCCTTGTTAGCAAGGCTTTCCGTACATGCTTTTATTGGCCGACGGCCCGGGAAGACGCTCAGGACCTAGTCCAACGATGCGCTGGTTGCCAACTTTTTGCCAACCAAAGCCATATGCCACCCACCACACTCCAAACTATACCCATCACCTGGCCTTTTGCGGTCTGGGGGCTTGACATGGTCGGACCCCTTAAAGGTGGGACCGATAGGAAAAAATACTTACTGGTCATGGTGGATAAATTCACCAAATGGATAGAAGCCAAGCCTGTTAAAACGGCCGAATCCGGACATGTGATAGACTTCATATCCGGGGTTGTACACCGTTATGGCGTCCCCCACAGCATCATAACCGATAACGGTACAAACTTTACCGCCGACGAGGTAAAACTCTGGTGCAAAAACATGGGCATCAAGCTCGATTATGCTTCCGTCTATCACCCACAAACCAACGACCAGGTCGAACGTGCAAATGGTCTTATCATGAGCGGCATTAAACTCAGACTGGTGCAGTCCCTCAAGGAATCTAACACGCACTGGGTAGAGGAGCTCGACTCCATGCTATGGGGGCTGCGGACCACGCCAAATCGCACCACCGGATACACACCATTTTTTATGGTGTACGGCGCAGAGGCAGTTCTTCCCTGCGACATAATTCATGACTCACCTAGAGTGCGCATGTAAGAAGAAAGAGAGGCCGAGCTCGATCGGCAGGACAACTTGGACGCCTTGGAGGAGGAGCGTGACGTGGCAAAAGCCCGTTCCACATTTTATCAACAGCAGGCCCGAAGATATCAAAGCAGAGAAGTACGGGCCAAAAATTACAATGTTCGCGAACTAGTTCTACGCCTGCCGGATAAGAAAAAGGACAAACTCAAGCCCAAGTGGGAAGGTCCATTCATAATCGACCAAGTCCTGACTGGTGAGGCGTACCGCCTGCGAGATGCGTCGGATAACCGACTCGAGCCGAACCCGTGGAACACCACCCGTCTCCGAAGATTCTATGCCTAGCACCGGACTCTGTGTTCGTCTCCTTCCTCTGTCCATTTTTTGCATTTTTCTGTCTTACATTTCTCTCCTTCCCCTCTTTTCTTTTTATAGCCCTTAAAGGATCATCTAGTGACGCGCCACTCGCGCTCATTAAACCTGGGGGCTTCTTTAACAGAAGCTTATTTATACGGGCTTCACTCCCAACACATGCGTCAAACTTCCGCATGTACCTTTTTCTTCACCATTATATGCATCGATATGACTTATGTTTTGGCCAAGCTGGGTTGCTTGGCTCCTGTGCTTACACCTACGTTCCCGATTGTTCGGCTAGGCGGTAAAGGGAGCACCTCTGCGATTGTTACTGCCGGGTCAGCCGGATGTGTACCTCAGACTGGGTGAAGCCGAAAGCTAGCGTTCTTAAGGGAATATTCGGTCGGTGAAATAAAAGATGATCTTTTTACTCATTTTATGCGCCCCCAGATGCTTTTTTTCTACGTCTTTTCATGCAGTCCGGACATGCACTTTAGGGCATGCCTCCCAGCGAAAGGAACCCCTAACGGAACTATTCTCTCTGGAAGATGTTTCTTACTAACCATGTAATATAACATAACTAGTTGGGCACTTGTCTGATAAAGCACTAATGACCCCTATGCCTGGTCTCCACGCATACCCCGGTTCTTATATAACCGCTATGGTATTCGGACACACTCCGGACCGTCAGGTCCCGAGGTTGAAGCGAAAAGGTCGGCAACGACAAACGATCTACAATCCGGCTAGAAGGCATTACACATGTCAATTCAAAATTACATAGTCATTCTGACTGATTGTATTCCTCTTCTATACCATCTAACATGCTATCTAATTTACAGTCCTGCTGGGAATACTTCGCAGCCAACTCTACTTGGCCGTATACTAAGCTCACAGGGATCTCCTTCCCGTCAGGCCCCACTGGTCTGACCTCGACCATGTGGTTTGGGTCAGACTTTGTAAAACGGGTCCTCACCATGGCCCAGGCCTCCCTAGCGCCTTGTCGGCAGGCCGATATCTTCCACAACCGGAAGCGCCGCCGAGCTCCCTTCAGCTTCTCCGCAAGCTCTCCAAGGCCCTCGGGCACAGAGTGGGCAGGCCATAAGGCTTGGGCAATACCCCGCATCGCCTGCCGAATTCGCTCGTGCAGTTGCAAGAGTTCGGGAAGAAGGTCACCCGTAGAACCGGGCATCTCCTCTGCAGGACGACCTGTGAGCATACCTACAGACATTACTCTGTTAGTCGACTTCCTCGCCGAACTTTTTTTTTGAAGTTCGTTCAAGCACTTACTAAAAATGCCGCGTCGAAGCCGCTGATTCTCCTTCGTGGAGTCCGACAGCTGGCCACGAACATCTTTAAGTTCGACGTCCAGCTTGGTGTTGGCATCCTGAAGATCATTCTTCTCTCGCCTCACCTTTGTCAACGTACTCTCACCGGCCTTTAGCCGGCGTAAGAGTTGTTGCTTGTCCGGATCGAGTCCGGCGCCATCTGCAATATGATTTGTCAGATTTGCACCCACACCGCACAATACTAATCTTTCGAAGTGTATCTTACCTGAGGGGGTCTCTTTGGGCTCCCCTGTTGTGGCTAGTACGGCCTCTAGTTGGGCCTTGCACTTTTCCAGCTCCTGGGACACTATGGTATTCTTCTCTATAAGAACCCGCATATTAAATGATCCTTAAATCAGTTGCTCTAACTGCTTCAAGTCTGGGGGGCTACTGGCATATATATGTTTAACCAAAATTTTCTTACCCGTATGTCTTTTACATACTGCTCCGTGGCTCTGGCTAAACCATTTTGAGCGGCACGGAGGTACGCATCTCCCGAATTAAAGGCATCTAAAGCCTCTTGGGAGAAACAAGCGTCGCATAGAACTGTCCGGCGACGCCTGTGGTTCATGGCACTCTCCACTTCAGAATTTGTGGCAGACAGCCTGTCCGCATCCTCTGTCGGAGGAGCATCCGGTGCGCGCCTTGTGCTCGCCTCCGCTTCCTGGCCAGACGTTGGAGCCTGGCTGGTGGCGGCGCGATTGGCAACCTCTCCGGATGTAGTCCGGCGAGGTCTCTTCATTCTGAAGATAGCACGAACATTAATATGCCCTGACAGAATAACACCAGGGAAACAGAGGGTGCGCTATACCTTTGCGCCGGCATCTCAGTCCGGACTGCATTCCTTTTTGTCCCACGGGGCCCTGCGTCCCCTCGTTGGCTAGACGCCGCAGTTTCGGCCTCCTGCCTCGGAAATCTCCCCTGCAAAACACGGTTGTCGTCAGAAACACCGGAATACGTGAGAGTGGAATCTCTCTCAAGGGAATGAGACTCCGGCTTCTGTCACCTGGGAGGCCGGGATTAACCCTGGGTAATCAGCCGTGATGGCTACCAAGGTATTGTCCTTGCTTAGCTGATGGAACACCCCATCGATAAGCTCCACCGATATGTCCGGATCCTCTTCGGAGTCCGGATCGAGGGACCGTTCTGGGTCCTCGGGCTGTGGAGGGCGGCTGTTTATATCCTTTACCTCCTATCGCAGTTCCTGCACTGAAGTCGTTAGACTACATATCCAACCGTGGGAGTATAAAACAAACGGGCAAGCGCAATTGTTCACTTACCCAACTTGGAGGATCGTACATAGTAAATCCGGCCTGCGGGTTGATGCGGAGGAATTCCTCCTTCTCTCCCTTGTACAAAGAGGATAAGATCTTTACTAGAGCGGCAGCTGAGGCCGGCCCCTTACGACCGTAACGGGTGGCGTCATCCTCCCCGTTGAAATCCCACATGGGGTGGCCTCTATATTGAAGCGGCTGCACCCCCCCGCATAATGCATGCGGCCATGACTCCAATCATGGTTAGTCCGAAATGAGCCAACAGTCTTATCCGGCCCATCAGGTAAAGGACGTCTCTGTCGCTTTCTCTCTAAGAGCTCCACGGACGCCAGCTCAAGCATTTCTTCAATGGAGCACTGTTGAATTCAGGGAGACCGACCTGGATAGGGTCCGGTAGCGGGACGTCATCTATATAAAACCATTACGAAGGCCAGTCCTCGGACGCCTTCTTTGGGGTTCTGGATAGGTATCCGGTCCCGGCGATGCGCCATACTTCGGCTCCGCCCACTTGGTATATAGACCCCTCTTGAGAACGGGGCACCAGGCAGAATAACCTCTTCCACAGCGCGAAATGAGCCTCAACGCCTAAAAATAGCTCGCAAAGGGCGACGAAACCCGCAATATGCAATACGGAGGCGGGCGTGAGATTGTGCAGCTGGAGGCCGTAGAACTCCAGAAGCCCGCGGAGAAATGGATGAATTGGAAATCCCAGTCCCCTTATTAGATAGGGGACGAGGCACACCCGCTCTCCTTTAGAAGGATTGGGGGTGCTCTCCGTTTGTTTTCCTCCATTGTAGGTGGCGAGACCGGCTCAGACCGGGACCATGTATGCCTGAGGGATAAATCCCTTGGCTTGAAGCGACACTAACTCGCTATGCGGGATGGTGCAACTCTCCCAGTCCCCGGGTTTGGGACCGGAGGGGCGTGGGGAGGAGCTGCGATGGCTGGTCATGTTGGAATGGACCTTTGTTGGAAGCGCTCTGATGATAACTCATGGAAAGGAGAAGATGTGGTTTGGACCTAAATCCCCATCCCGTTAAATAGGCGGCTCGTTTATACGGCTAGGGGTGTGGATGTAAAAACGCCTCGGCTTTTCGCATTCGTTTGACACATGGAAGACGGCCATTATTGGGCGTGGAAGCCGAGGAGCACTACATTACAAAAATCGGACATTATTCCTATAGGTACACAAGATTTGGAGAAGAACCCGCCTTGCAATGCCGAACAATCTGCGCGCCGGACTCGTCGTCATTGAAGCCTGGTTCGGGGGCTACTGAGGGAGTCCTGGATTAGGGGGTGTTCGGGTAGCCGGACTATACCTGCAGCCGGACTCCAGGACTATGAAGATACAAGATTGAAGACTTCGTCCCGTGTCCGGATGGGACTTTCCTTGGCGTGGAAGGCAAGCTTGGCGATGCGGATATTCAAGATCTCCTACCATTGTAACCGACTCTATGTAACCCTAACCCTATCCAGTGTCTATATAAACCGGAGGGTTGTAGTCCGTAGGCAATCAACTCCATATACAACAATCATACCATAGGCTAGCTTCTAGGGTTTAGCCTCCTTGATCTCGTGGTAGATCTACTCTTGTACTACCCATATCATCAATATTAATCAAGCAGGACGTAGGGTTTTACCTCCATCAAGAGGGCCCGAACCTGGGTAAAACATCGTGTTCCCTGCCTCCTGTTACCATTCGGCCTAGACGCACAGTTCGGGACCCACTACCCGAGATCCGCCGGTTTTGACACCGACAGGTGTCGTGCTCATCCTCACGAAATCCTTTAGCCTTTCCTTTGCTCAGTTTCTCCTTTATAGAGGCAATCTCTTTGTCAGCTTTCTGAGCTTCCCTGATTTTATCCATCAAAGTTGACTGAATCTCCAATGCTGCTACATAGCCTCTCGGAACTATTTCCAAACATAGTTCACGAAGATTTTCGGCTAACTCCCTTGGTATTTCTCCCGTAATTAACGTATTGACATGGCTCTTACGGCTTAATGTGTCTGCTACTACATTAGCCTTTCCGGGATGATAATGCAATTTCATATCATAATCCTTGATAAGCTCCAACCATCTTCTTTGTCTGAGATTCAACTCCTTCTGTGTGAAAATGTACTTCAAACTCTTATGATCCATGTACACCTCACAATGATTTCTAATGAGGAAATGCCTCCATGTTTTAAAAGCATGCACTACGGCTGTTAACTCCAAATCATGCGTAGCATAGTTTAACTCACGAGGCTTAAGCTGTCGTGAGGCATATGAAACAACTCTCCCTTCCTGCATAAGCACTGCTCCAAGTCCTCGACGTGAAGCGTCGCAATACACCTCATAATCTTTGGTATGGTCTGGCAAAATCAACACTGGTGAGGTAACTAAGCGTTTCTTCAACTCCTGGAAACTAGCCTCACACTCCTCTATCCATATGAACTTGGTATCTTTCTTCAACAACTCCGTCATAGGCTTCGCAATCTTTGAGAAATTCTCAATAAATCTCCGGTAGTATCCTACGAGTCCAAGAAAACTCCGGATCTCTCCAACTGTTGTTGGGGCTTCCCACTTGGTCACGGTTTCAACTTTAGCGGGATCTACTGCTATACCTTCTCCAGATACAACATGTCCGAGGAATCCTACTTCCTTCAACCAAAACTCACATTTGCTGAACTTGGCATATAATTGATGTTCTCTGAGCTTTCCAAGTACCAAATGCAAATGCTCCTTATGCTCCTCTTCATTCTTCGAATAAACTAGGATATCATCAATGAACACTACGACGAACTTATCCAAGAACTCCATAAACACCTTGTTCATCATGTTCATAAAATAGGCAGGTGCGTTAGTCAGACCAAATGACATAATGGTATACTCATATAGCCCATACCTGGTGGTAAAAGCTGTCTTAGGAATATCCTGTTCTCGAATCTTCAACTGGTGGTATCCTGATCACAGATCAATCTTGGAAAATACCTTAGCTCCTTGCAATCGATCAAACAGATCGTTGATCATTGGTAGTGGGTACTTGTTCTTGATCGTTACTTCATTCAATCCTCGATAATCAACAACCATCCTTAACGATCCATCCTTCTTCTCCACTAGAAGTACCGGCGATCCCCAAGGTGAAGAACTTGGGCAAATATATCCCTTATCCAGTAACTCCTTAATCTGCTTCTTAATTTCCACCAAATCCTTTGCTGGCATCCTATATGGTCTCTTTGATATTGGCCCCGTGCCTAGCAATAGCTCAATCAAAAACTCAATATCTCTATCCGGTGGCATGCCTGGCAACTCTTCTGGAAATACATCAGGGAAATCCATTACCACTGGTACTTCCTCCTGCACAACTCCTGTTAGGCAATTTACTTGAGTCCTCTTTGGCACATGCCGGGATACATACTTGATCCTTCTCCCTTCTGGGGTGGTAAGCAAAATTGACTTACTAGCACATTCAATATTCCCTTCATACTTTGATAACCAATCCATGCCTAATATCACATCCAATCCTTGAGATTCCAATACTATTAGGTCTGAGGGAAAAACGTAGTTACCAATCCTTAATGGTAACCGATCACACCATAGACTAGCCACATACTCTGCTCTGGGCGAGGTTACTAACATGGGTGACCTAAGGGCTTGGGTTGATAGGTTATACTTATCCTCAAATCCCCTTGAGATGTATGAATGCGATGCACCAGTATCAAAAAGAACGAGTGCAGTAACTGACTTAACCAAAAACTTACCTATTACTGCATCGGGATGAGCTTCAACCTCCTCCACGCTAACGTGGTTCACCTGTCCCCTGTTGAAAGGGTTCGGCTTCTTCCCAGAACTTCCATTGCCATTTTGGCCTTCAGGACATTCATTGGCATAATGTCCGGTCTTCTGACACTTAAAACAAGTGACTTGGCTCAGGTCCTTCTTGGCTGGGGTTGATGGGTTGGTGCGGTTCTGGCCGTTGCTTCCTCCATTGCCATTACCATTCTTGGTGCCATTGTGATTGTGCGAGCTACCTCCTCCATGGGTATGCTGAAAATGTCCTCCCGGTCTAGGGGTAAAACGTGGCTTCTGCTGAGCTCCTGAATTGTACTTCCATTGTCCATACTTCCTCTTGCGATTTTCAATTTGTTGTTGCTTCCCTTCAATCATAAGAGCACGATCTACCAACTCCTGGTAGTTGTTGAAGGTGGCTACCATCAACTGCATGCTCAACTCATCATTCAGTCCTTCCAGAAATTTCTCCTGCTTAGCTGCATCCGTAGCGACATCATCTGGGGCATAACGTGCTAACTTACTAAATTCCTCCACATACTGGCCAACTGTCCGTCCTCCTTGGCGCAAGTTGCGAAACTCACGCTTCTTCATGGCCATAGCTCCTGCTAAAACATGTGCAGTACGAAAAGCCTTCTGAAACTGGTCCCATGCGACAGTGTCAACTGGGAAAGTGGCTGTGAAATTCTCCCACCATGATGCTGCGGGTCCTTCTAACTGATGTGCGGCAAACTTCACCTTCTCCGCATCTGTTCATCCTGCTGTGGTCAACTCCCTAGCTGTCTTGCGGAGCCAATCATCTGCTACTATCGGCTCGGTGCTACTGGAAAACACCGACGGATTCAGCCTAAGAAAACGGGCTAAGTGGTCAACAGGTGGTGGTGGTGGTGGTGGTGGGTTGTTGTTCCCCTGATTCTGATTCTGGACTAGCAACTGCATCAATGTGTTCTGCTGCTGGATCAACTGGGTGAGCTCCGGTGGAAAGGCAAATCCGGGGTCACGTCTCGGAGGCATCTGAGGGTTTTAGAAAAGATGAGATATAAGAATAGAGGGGGTCTAAAGAGAAAACACTACCCATATGCACATGAGGCAAAAGCAAACAATTCAATTCAATCAATCAAACAAGGCATACAATCAATTTATCTATCGCAAAAGTGCTCAGACTACTATTTTTTACATGGTGGACTAGTACTACTGATAAGGTGGTCTACTAGAAATATTCTTCGGTTGTTGACTCCATGATATCTGCTCCAGCTTCATCAACATAGTCATCATCGCTACTATCTGCTTCCGAGTCGGTTCCGTCGATGATGATGTAGTCTTCCGGGATAATCTCCTGGGGTTCTTCGTCTTCATCTACTGGCGTAGGGCCTCCCATAAATATTCCAATCTTCTTGATCAGGTCGTCATTCTTCTCCACCAATACTTCAATTTCCTCTTCATAATCTTCACGTGTAGCCTTGAGTTCTTCCTCCAGTTCCTTGATTCTAGTCTTAGCCTTCTTCAGGTCTATCATGTCGGCGCACATCTGATTCTCCTATCGTCGAATGTGCTGGTTTAACTCCTGGATAAAAGCTGCGATTGATCTATCCTTCCTGGTGCTGATCATCTCCCAGTGCTCATCTCGGCGCCCACAAATCTGGTAGATAGTATCCTTGAGATCATTGCGGTAGACTTCTCCAATGCGTCCCATGGCGATGTGAGCTGCCATGCTCTTTCCTAGACTCCAAGTTGGTGCATCAAAAGAAAACTCTATGGGCTCAGTGACTGGCATGAACATCCTTCCTAGAACTTGAACTTGAATCATCCAGCGCTCTTCTTCGGGTAAAGTGGCGTTGTAGGTTCCCGTGAAGCTTGGTACTCCTATGTTTAGGTATCTAGTGACTTCCTTCAAGTGTCGTCCAAAGGGTGTATCTTCATCCAGTTGTGTGAACTTGTTCCTTGCATCCGCCATCCTAAAGAGTAGAAAAGATGAGAGGTCAGAAGAGAAGAGAATGAATAGTGATCTAGGTCTCTAACTTAGTGGTCGTGTCCTACAGTCAGCGTGTGCTCTGATACCATCTCTGTAGCGACCAGACCTCAAACAGTCTGATCTCTATGCTCCGGTGTCATTCCTGGATCAATAATGCTGACACCACACAATACTCGGAGGATTTATAGCAGAGTAGCAATCACACACTTATTACATCGAGTGTCTCAAACGAGAACTTATTACAATAAATATGGCTTAAGGCCATCTAATAACTATAACAGCGGAAGGCTTGGAAGATAAGTGAGTCCATCAACTCCAACGGCATCACTGAGTATAGAACCACGACCTAAAAACTCCTTAATCATCGTTTGAAAAGTCTGCAACATTAACGTTGCAGCCCGAAACGGGTCAGCACATGGAATATGCTGGCAAGGTAACACATAGAGAGTAATGGAATGAAATATCTATACTATATGCATATTTGGCTGGTGGAAGCTCTATGGTTACAGTTTTGCGTAAAGCCAATTTTCCCCTACTTCAAAGGAATAAATTTATTTAACTATCATGGTAGTTGTTAAACATTGAGAATGGTTGACAGCATTCTCAATCCCAATTAAGCATCACCATTAAACATAACCCAACAAAATTAATTTTAGAGTAACATGTTGAGATTCACATGATAATCCAAGTACTAGATACTCAAGATGTCCATAACCGGGGACACGGCTAATCATGATTAGTTCATTACACTCTACAGAGGTTTGCGCACTTTTCCCCACAAGACTCGATCGCCTCCGTTTGGTTTCTCGCACTACAAGGTGTTTGAGAAGATGGATGACCGAGACATAGTCTTTCAGAAGCGCTAGCACCTTACGATTGGGTAGACCGTACCACCTACATCCCCTACATCTACTAGTCTACCACTGTAAGAGTTCGCACAACTTAGTCAACTATGCTAGAGCCCATAATAGCTTATGGCTGCACACAGAAGTTTCTAGTATGAATAGTCTCATGATCCTTTTGAGCCTGGGTGGCGGTCCAAAAGAAAACAGGCAAGTCCTGGAATACCCAGGTGCCTCAATCCACCCAGATGTGTGTTTAAGTTGCCACCTTAGATAAACCATTAATTAACAATCTCACATCTGTCATGGATATCACTCACCCAATCCACGTCTACTAGCATAGCATGGCATAATAAGCAAACGCAGAAGTAACTCCCAAAGGTTTGATAATAATAGGTAATAGGTACTACCTCATCTACTTCCCATCCCACAATTTAATTAGATCCTAATCATGCAATGTGTCAGGATTGATCTAATGCAATAAAACCGGGTAGTAGAAAAGGTATGATCAAAGTGTTACTTGCCTTGCTGATGATCCGGGAAACCTAGCGATTCGAAGTAACAAGCGGCGCACTCCGGGTACTCCATCGCAAACAAACAACAAGCATACAATAAGTACTCACCTAATGCACAGGTAAAACTCAAATAAGAGATCTAACCAGAAGGTTCATCTTAAGAACTCCGGTTGGCAAAAAGAATCAAATCGAACGAAACAACGAAAGTCAAACGGCGAAAGAAAACAACTTCATTCTAGTATTCTTGATCTTGGGCAAATTTTACAGTAGCAAAATCTTGTTTAGGTTGATTAAACGGATAGAGGGTTTCGAGACGAATCTCTAGGCGCTTGAATCGCCTGATTCCGATAAATGAGCGAAAAGTTATACTAAAACGAAAATCGGATCAAGAATCGCGATCAGAAAAATCACGGATTTAATCCGAGAAAAAGAAAAATGATGAACGCTCGCTAGAACGAACGAACGGACGAACGCTCTCTATTTAAATAAACCAGAAAAACCGATCTATTTAAAAAAACCGAAACTAAAAAAAACCGACAGAAAAACCGATTTAAAAAAAACGTTGGCACGGAAGTCAAGGCGGCGGCGAACCTCGGCGGCGGCGGCGTCCGGCGGCAGCAGCGGCGGCGGCGCGTGGCGGCGGCGGCGCGGCGCGTGGGGGCGAGCGGCGGCGGCACGGGGCTCGAGAGCGGGCGAGGCGGCGGCTAGGGTTTCTCCCGGGGGGGGCTGGGCCAGAGTCCTTATATTGCCTAGTCGGGCCAGAGTCCTATTCGGACACGCCCCGTTAGGTCGGTTCGCATTTTTTTTAAATTGTTCCGCTCGGAAGAAAAATAAAAAGAATTACTAAACAGACTCCAAAATTTCCGAAATAAATTTTCGCGGGCTTCTAAAATCAAGCCGCACAAGGTGAACATTTATTTGGGACCTAAATGCAATTTTGAAAAACGCACATTTTTCCTAAATTCAAATAAAACACCGAAAAACTCCGAAATAAAATCTTATTTGATTTTATTATTAAATCCTCAATATATCTTTTTTTTGGAAATTCATTTTATTCCCTCTCTCATATTTTTGTAATAGAAATAATTGATGATAAAATAAATAAAATCAAATGATCCTATTCCCAAAATTTGAGAAAACTCAAATATGAAAATAACGAAATCCCCAATTCTCTTCGTGGGTCATTGAGTTGCGTAGAATTTCTAGGATCAACCAAAATGCAAAATAAAATATGCTATGCAATGATGATCTAATGTATAACATTCCAAATTGAAAATTTGGGATGTTACAGTAATGAAGAAAAGGATGGGCAAGATATCATTCAAATATATGATGCCTGGTTAAACAGGATGGCATTGCACATTTCACATATATTATGGCTGGTTAAAAGACATGAGACTGCATAATTCCCATATATGATATAGAAACTAAACAGGTGGCATTACAGAACATGTATAAACTAAGAATATGACATATATGATGTCAAAAGTAGGCACTGCAAGGCAACATATGCATGATATGACTAACATCATCATGCCAAGGTAGAGCAAACACCTTGGGGGTAAATAGGAGTGGTCCGCGGTGTCTGAATCCGCCTCAGAACAGATATCTTCCTCTGGATTACAATCTGGAGAGGGGTGGGCAGGGTTTGCCATTGAACCCACTATGGAGAGATGTCTGCATGACATTGTATTGTCGCGCAAAACTCTTCTCTTTTTCTCTACATGTTCAGCATGACTGTGTACAATATCTGACATGCATACGGAAAAAATATGGTGAGATTATGTAAGGAGAGCATGCAGAAATTTAGAGTGATGGTAACAACCAGTGGATCGACGTTTTTCCGTTGAACCAAAATAGCCCTAATGGATCGATGTGAATGTATAGTAATAAGTGATGCAACAAGTGTACAACCTTTTTGCCGTAGCCGTGTCGACCTCAGCATCATTGGGTTGGTCGCTGAAGCAGTTGAGGCAGAGGTGGCTGTCGGAGGTGTGGAGGAAGATCTGAGGAATCTGTAGACGGTGTCCAGGGCACTGCTCTGTTGTGATGGATTGTTCTGTCATTGGAGCAGCTCCGGTGAGCCGTAAGACGTCAAGGCTGAAGCAGCACAAGACAGACATCGTCAATCTCAAGTGGGATTCTAATAGCATCTCCAATAGACGATGTAAAATGGATGTAAAATTAACATCACCAAAAACCACCTAACTACAACAGATGAGGTAAAAACTGTTGACTCTGAACTTAACTGTCGAAACTGAAATTTACTGTGGAATCTGAATGCTACTGTCGAAACTGAACGCAATGGTAGCAGAGAGGCACTTGACATGTAGTTTAGGAAGGGCCTGCAGTTCACTTCAACCTGCACCCCCCTGAGCCGCCAGCCACCACCGGCCGAACCGCCAGCCCCAGCGCTGCCTCGCCGCCCCGAAACAACTCGCCACCGCCGCCCCGGCCAGCCCTCTAGCCCCCCCGCCCCCACCCTGAACCCTAAGATAGATAGTGGGGTACCTCTCCGGCGAGCCCCCGCCCCTGCTGCGGGTGGTTCTTCCTTAACTCCAGCGAGCCCCCCCAACCCCTGAAAATCGACTAACCCAAAAGTCGATTCAGTCGACTGAAGTGTGGCTTAATCGGAGCAGAGCAGCAGCACGAGCGAGGGGGAGAGCAGCAGCAGCAGCTGGGCGAGTGAGTGATCGAGCGAGAGCCGGAGCAGCAGCAGCAGATCGGGCTGGTATGGACGCCGCCGCCGAAGGGGTCTCACACTGGGGGAGAGCCGCCGTGGAGATGTCGCTCGCGGCGCTGGCTTCAAGGTAGCCGCTCCATGGGGGTGCGGGATGGAGCACTGTCGGCGCCGAGAGGTCGAGTTAAGGAGAAGGTGTGATGCGATGAGTGTACAACCTCTTTGGTGGCGCCCAGTAGGCCTCGGCTTCATCCGAGGAGTCGGTGAGGATGCTGCGGTTCTGGTGGAGCAGGTTAAGGCGGCACTCTGGGGATGGAGAAGTCGCGATAGACGAGGCGATCGTCGGAGCAGCTCCTTGGAGGTGGAGGACGGGGCGGCTGAACCAGCGGGACGGCGAGATGGACGACGGATCCTCATCCGAGGAGGTGAATGAGGGACATCGAGCTGTTGCGGTGGACGACGTCGTCGGGGAAGAGGCTCCGGCTGGGCAGTGGTGATGTGGCGGATGGAGGAGGGTGGGGTTTCGCGGCTGGAGCAGAGAGGTTATGGCGGCCTGGGATTTCGAATGGCGAAAAGGGGGCGATGGGAGGGGGTGAAGCATGACATAGGGACGCACTTGTCCAAAATGTAAGGTGTGTTACAAAAGTACCCCCCACCGATTTGAACTAGAGGCCCTTTCGGCTCAGGGTTAGAAGGGGGGTTTTGCGTGTCGGGATTTGGCAGCTGGAGGGAGTTTTCGTGTGCATTGTAATTTCGGGATAGCAAGGCGCGGGTTGTGAAGGCGCCAGTTTTGGGAGCACGATATCTGTATTTTCGGGATATAACAGGACGCGGGTTGAATTTTAGGGACAAGCCTAACATGTAGTAATAGTGTACTTGTATGTAGCAAATCAATTCACACTTCCCTCAACCAAAAAGAAAACGAAAAAATAAAACTATTCACACCACACAAAGAGAGAGTCTTGCCCCGTTTTACTATAAAAATGCTATTCAAAGCTACTCCCTCCTTCCATCTATATAGGGCCTAATGCATTTTTCGATGCTAACTTTGACCAAATATTAGAGCAATGATATATGACATGCAACTTACACAAAGCACACCGTTAAATTCATCTATGAAAGGTTCTTTCAATGATATAATTTTCACATTGTGCATGTCATGTACTATTAATCTTGTCAATAGTCAAAGGCGGTCTTAAAAATCTCATTACGCCCTATATAGATGGAAGGAGGGAGTATGAATCCATGTTATGTCCGATTAATTTTTTTCGCTTGCTGTATAATGCATGTAACCTACTCATACCAACATTTTAGTGCATTCCAAATGTCTATACTACCGCTGCAATTCGAACTAAATTTGAATTCGTTTCTCTATTTCAATAAGAATCTAAAATCATGATTGTTGCCAACTTCAACCATCATAGTTTCCTTGCTATCCGCCAGATATAAATCGAACGACCTATAATGCAGGATGGCAGGCACACCATCATCAACAACTCCGTTGTTTATAAGAGTAGAGATAAAATATATTAAATGTAGTATAACATGTTCATAACCACACCATGTGTATCACCGTTATATATATTCACACATGCGTCGGTTTCAAACACTATGATAATTTCTTCAAATATCCGAATTCGCTTTTTATAATGAAGTATATATGATCTCTATTCGTCTTTTACACCCACACAACCCTCTTATCTTTGTAGCTAGCGCTAACTTTCTCTTGTGCATGCACACGCCCGCATCCCTCCCACCCTCCCTTAGCATTCTCTAGCTCCATCGCGCAAATTCGTATTTTCACTTTAGGTCGTTCACCCACGGTGTGTGTAGCCCCCCAGCTCCTTCTTTATGGCACACATCGATCGATATGCCTCTCAAGCCAGGTGTGCCTAGCACAAACACAAGCTTCCCCTCTTCTCTTGTCACCGTCCATGCCTCACTCCCACCACTCTTTTCATCGTTCTCGTACTCGCACACTCCTCCCCCCTCGATATAGTATGCCTCTCATACCACCTCCTACATGCATCCCTCTCTCTCTATCCTTCTCCTCGTGCCTCATTTGCTTCTAACACACACATGCATGCATACCGATCGATCTCCCAATATATACCTAGATCGACTTTAACTACCCCCCCATCGATCGACGTACCTCACAAGTTATGTCTCTCCTTTCTCTAACAAAGGGTGATTGATCTTCCTATGTAGTTACGTCTGCTTACCACAGCCACATCGTCCCCCCTCATCATTCGTGCATGCCTCCTGACCCGTCTCTCACACGCACGTGCACAGACAACAAGCCATCTCCTCTCTTATTGATATTGCGGGCGTGCCCTCCGTTTGTCTAGCAAGCCTATCCCACCATTTGTTAGAAGCAACTCCACTACCACCCCCTCCAACACTCTAGCTCTATCTCTCTCCCAACCTTATTCCTCTCCTGCACATATGCATGGATGCCGATCGATATCCCTTAATACATGAGGCAGATCGATCTCCTTAATACATGAGGTAGGCCTCTCTCCTTCTCCACACATATACCAGCCATTGTACCTCTATAGTTAATCGGGCCTCCCTCTTCCCCCACCACACACCAATAGTCGAGCGCTGCAGGTAGGTATCCATGCCACAGAGACAAACTGCACATGTCCCATCTCACGTTCCAGTAGGCCAGGCACTCTATATCTTTGACGTGGGCACTCATAAATTTGATGGCACTCTTTATCGATCGCGTGTGCACACACACACATCGTCCCTCTCTTCGATTCTATGGACACCTCAAGCCGATGATACCTCCACTCTCTTCTCGTGGATCGCCCCCTCTATATACTCCCTCCGTTCTCAATTACTTGTCTTGGATTTGTCTAGATACGGATGTATCTAGACTCATTTTAGTGCTAGATACATCTGTATCTAGACAAATCTAAGACAAGTAATTCGGAACGGAGGGAGTATATGTTATATCCAGGACTCTATTTCACACACATTGCATATGTTACATTTTTTGATTGACCCCCCCAAAAAAAACTCTCAAGAACCCACACACTATACCTTTCTAGGTTTGTATCTCTCTCACACAACCCCACGTAGGTGGTGTACGTATACAAGAAGAGAATAGGTGCACCGTGCACATACTCACGCTTCGTGCCCAGCCACACCCGCACGGGTACACGGTGGAGCTCATTTCTTTAAGAAATGGCAGCCCACGTGCTAATTTGAACGCCTGTAGCGGTTGTTTACCTAGGGAGGTTGTGTACCACGCGTGCATGAAACAAAGTTCGACTTGACGCGTTGCCGCGTTATTTTTAAATAGAGTTATATCGCTCAATGGCACATACACAGAATATAAAACGATTTTTATGGAGAAAAAGGTAGTCCGCTCACTATATACAATGGAGCCTGCCTTCCTGGTTTGTCGCTCTTCAGAGTATCTCACACAAGGCTGCGGTGGCCTCTCTCTCTCTCTCACCGTTGGTCACTGATTCGGCTGCATCCCGTCTGCCGGGGGAAAGGGAGTGCGGTGGCCTCTCTCTCTCTCTCTCACCGTTGGTCACTGATCCGGCCGCATCCCATCCGCCGAGGGAAAGGGAGGAAGTGCATCGTTTCTCCGTTCGACGGTGCCAAGGCAGCACGTCCCGATCTGCAGTACACGCCGTTCTCTCTGACCAAGCTCCGGCGCGGCAGGGCCTACGCCACCTGCTCGCAGATTCCGCCCGCCGCCGCTCACCTAGTTACATCCTGATGACCTCCAGGTATCCCCTCCGGCCTTGCTCCACTGCCCGTCTTCTCATGTCGCTGCATGTGGATCTTCCATAGTTCTTTGCCCAAAACGTAGCTCGTCCGGCATACTTTCCATATTGCATTCTCGTCCTCACACCGTTTTAGACAAACACAATCGTGTTGTTATCTTCCCTTAGGACAAGGAATATGCTTCTTTTTTGTCGTCGCATGTGTCATCAACTGTTATTGGCCAGTAATTGTTTCCTTTCTACCTCTTTTTTTGCAAACAGGGCCATCCATTTCACCTCGTTGCTATTGCGACCTTTTGGTGAACTGTAGAAATCACTTTTTTCTTAAGAGTGTTTTGTGCGGTTGTACTAAAATGTCACACGGGCAACGTCTCTACATTTTAGTGCGACTGCACAAAGGGAGATTGGTTTTGCTCGATCCTCCTCATCCAACTCCGAGCCTAATCTTCTCCAACTAGTTAGTCTTAAGAGAGACTGCAAAGGTGACCGGCTTCTATTTGTGTGTTTATTGTTTCATCAGCAGTCCTCTATTATCGTAATCACACTTAATATCTTTGGAACAGGGACACTCAGCTCTATTTTAGTGGAATTGCACAAAATGATCGGAATGTTGCATGCTCCAGACAGCTACTTTTTTCCCCAACATGCCTTGTTGATTTAGACAGAGCTGGGGGGACGTTGCTGCCAATGAAAGCATGGATCAATTTTAATTTAACACCTTCTCACAACTCTGTCTTCAGTTGTTATGTAATTATTAGCTCTGATCTGCTAATAATTGACATGCATTAGCAAGGAAGTTAGTTTTTTATTGTTTCCGAAAGAGCATCGATGGCAAGACACACGAAACAAAAGCTGAAAGCTCACACCATTGTACAATTTCATGTCGCTGGAAAATTATTTGTATAGTACGTCAATTATGTAAACAAATGGTGGAAGCTTGATAGCTTTGCCAGAAGCCTCTTCATCATTCGGGTCCATGTTCCATGCACAAAATTATACTCCTTCGTTCCTAAATATTTGTCTTTTTACAAATTTCAAATGGGCATATTTTAGAGTGTAGATTCACTCATTTTGCTTCGTATGTGTACTCCCTCCATTCCTAAATATTCTATTCGTCTTTCTAGAGATTTCAACAAGTGACTACATACGGAGCAAAATGAGTGAATCTACACTCTAAAATATGTCTATATACATCCGTATGTGCCAATCCATTTGAAATCTCTAAAAATACAAATATTTGAGTAGTCACTCGTTGAAATCTCTAGAAAGACAAATACTCCGGAGTATATTTAAGAACCGAGGGGGTAGTGCACAACCGCATGGGAGACTCAGCCCGGTCGTTGCACCGCATTAATAGTGAGTAATGAGCAGTCAAATCATAAGCCCCACCTTTCCCACTGTAAGTTGCTCTGAAGAAGCAACCATCAATACACTCTTCTTTGAATCCGCTCATACTACTCCATCCGTCACTATTTATACAACGCGCTTCAGAAAAAAGAAAAAAAATCTGTGGGACCAAGGCGACTAGCGATCAGCCTAAAAATAGCATTGGTAGTTATAGCACGACGTCTATTACTAGAGGGAATAATGCATACACACATGCATGCAGTGCTTCCACCCTGGGTACACACATGCATGCACTTACTCCACTCCGTAGTAGTACAATACATGGAGAGAAAATTGTGGAATTGATTGCGGTTACCACACCCTAATTAATTGAGAATTAAACCAAATGCATCTAAAGTCTCTCTGGTGGTGGAAATTCATTAAGAGAAATGCATCATAATGAAGCGCACCCTGTAAACTATGAAGGAGGGAGGAGTAGTATGAAGGTGCAAAACCAAGTACGCGTATGGCCAGTCGGTCAACACACGTCTTCTTGGCATATCACTGACATGTGGGATAGGAGTGTGAGCAAACCGATCTCAATTGAAGGCAAAGAGCCAACCCGCCGTTCCTTGAGAGAGACGAGGGGGCTGTTTGGTTCTCAAACTAAGGTTGCCACGTCTAACCTTAGTCATGTCACAACACCTTAGGCATATGTTTGGTTTATTGCCACACTTGTGGCTTGCCACACTTTTCTAGTTATACGGCCCACAAGTCATAGGCTCATTTTTTTGCCAAATCTTGCCACACTTATGGTGGCCATTTTGTTAGCCACACTTTTTGTGGCAGCCACAGTTTGCCTAAGATTAGTTGTGGCAAAGTTAGTCATGAACCAAACAAGCCCAAGGAGCGAGAACACACAGACGGGCTCGCACGGAGGCCAAGATATATTTGAGCATGGTTGGTTGATCGATATCATTCATTACATGTTGGGTTGGCGTTTTCCGCCCTTCTCCGGAATAAACGTGTACTTTATCAGAGATAAAAAAATAAGAGTACAGACGCTCCACCATGCGGTTCTAGTAGTAGTACTACTCGTACTACTGCACTTGGCTCTTCGCCTCTTCGTGAAGTCGAACAATGATGGTACTCGACATGTTGGGTACTACAGTGTATGCCTCTCACAATCTGACACCGAATGGACTGATGCATGTCCACCGAGGGTAGGTTGCATTAGTCAAAAGGCGTAAGCGAGCTTCACCTTGTCCTGCAAGCTTCTCCTCATTCTGCGAGTTGACGGGACACACCAAAAAGTAGTGCTAGTCCATACTCCCTCGTTTCCGGTTAATATGGCTTCGAAACTACTACGCAGACGATACTTGTTCGGACGAAAGCTAGACGATGGTGAATCCATTGGCATGTCGTAGTTTGCTCATAGGCTTGGATGGATTGATTAGCACTGTCGTGCAAGAATCGTGCACCATGAGTCGTCTGCATAGCAGTGCTCATATGGCTTAATCTTTTTTGCGGGTAAATGAGAGAGCTTTATTCATATATAAGTATTCTTAGGACGATCAACCAAGACACTGCTCACTAGGAAGCGAGGTACCCCGCAAAAAAAAGTAGGAAGCAAGGTGTTTCATCAAGCCAGCTCTCGGCCACATTCAAAGTGCAACAAGCACGGTTCGCACGAAGATGCGCCGCAAGGTTTGCTGACCTGTTTACATGCTGAATAACAAAAAAAGAGGAAATATTACCGAGCGCTACTATTTGTAACAGGATATGAGCCAGAATTAAGCGAGAATTGTGGCGAGTGTTCCATGCAATCAACTTCCATTATCACATGCGAGAACCCTCGAAGAGAACCAAATGTATTGAAGATTGCTTTATCACATTTTAAAATTATAATAAGAGTGCAGACGCTCCTCCATTTGGTTCGTACTAGTATAGTACGTACCTTTATAGACTATAGTAGTAGTACTAGTAAACTTTACGCTTGGCTGTTCGCCTATTCGGGAAGTCGAACAATAATAGCACTAGTAGTAGTATAGTGCATGCTTCTGGCAATCTGACACCGAATTAACTGTTGCACGTCCACCGCCTGAGCGAGGGAGAGCTTGCATTAGTCAAAAGTTTCTCCTTGTCCTGCGAGCCACCGCGCGCAAGCTTCTCCCTTCCTGCAACCTTCTCCTTGTTCAGCAAGTTGACGGGACATAGCAAAGTAATGCTAGTCCATACTGCCTCCTCTCCGGTTAATATGGCTTAATTTCAAACGAGATAAATACACTGTCTGTCACTGTATATTTGTAAAAATACGGTCAGTGTACTTCATAATATGCTCACTGCGCTCAATATATATATATATATTCCGGTGTTTATACGGTCACTAGCTCACCCTGACTGAGTATGTGTGTGCATGCACGTGTAGGTTGAGCACTTGAGCGTGACCGTGTGTGTTCCGTCGTGTGCTCGGATATGCATGCATTAGGGCGTCGCGCGCGTTTTTGCGTCCATGTGTACGTGTGACTATTGCATACACGTAGGGGGAGTACGTGTAGGGGCCACTAAGGAGCAGTCAAATCACATAGTAAGTTAGTCGGAAGAAGCAACCATCATTTCACTCTTGAATGACATGTACGCAATATAAAATGGTTGATATGGAGAGAAAAAGAAAACCACTATATATACACTAGCAGGAGCCTAAGCTACAAGCCTGCTTGCTTAGGTTGCTCTCTTCACAAGCATAGAACGACGGGCCTGATCCCGCAGCTGGGGGAAGGGAACAATGTTCTGCGTAGACGCGGTCGACATTGGCGAGGGAGAAAACCCACAGTCGGTGCGTCCCAATCGGGGGTCACCGCGGTATGGGCCGATGCCGTGTCCCAACCGCCCTTCTAGCTACAGCCCGACGTCCCAGGTAGTCCATCTTCCTTTTGGAGCCGGCTTGCTCCACTACCGTAGCTCCATCTCCATGTCGATCTTTCTCTACTTCTACCGGCTTCTACTTGTGATGAGTTTATGTCTCATGAACTAGTGCCAGTACTATTATTGTAATCACACTTCTTCAATATCTTTGCCATCAGGGATGCTCAGGTCGATTTTAGTGGAACTGCACAAAAGCATCGTATGATCGGAGGGTGCCAGCCGTCTTTCCTTCGACAGGTTCTACCTGGCCAGGAAATTAAACCATGTTTAGGGTTTAGGGTTTAAGTCATAGTGACCCCATCAGTAGTTTTTCTTTTGTACATGCTCTCACAACTTTTTTCTTTAGTTGTGAAGTAAATATTGGCTATGATCTGTGAATCATTGAGATGCATCAGCATGCGTGTTAGTTTTCCTTTGTATTTGATGGAATGTTGTAACGGGGCAACCTCGGAATAGGAATGAAAATGGAGTGGAAAGTTTCCGTTTTTCCAGAGAAAAAATGGAAACGGAGAGAAACCAACGTTTCGTTTCGTTGGATTGCACCATCGAGCAAAACCAATGTTTAAATCACGTCTGTCGTGTTCGTGTCTCACCCTCCTCCACGGCTCGACCCCACACGGTCGCTCGGCATGCCACTCACCGCAAACCAAGTATACGATAACTTTCCCGCCTGCTTGTCGATGGATCACGCCATGGAGTACTAGCACTACTGGAAGAGATTGACGAGTTGGGGGGAGGACAGCTAGCTGTAGCACGGACTCCCAAGAACTTTTTACATGCATGTTGTAGCCGGCTATTGCGACCTTTGAACGCGGAGCAGCCGCGTGCACCCGGAAGCGGCGCGGGCGACGCTCTCTCGGCCGGCGCGCCGCTTCAATGCCGGCACCAGTGAGAGGTCGCGTCCGCTCTGGCCGGGCATGAATGCGGCATTGACCATTTCGAGCGGGAAGCACGCGCGGGTGATGAAGAGGGTTCGGGTTGGACAGGACCGGCCGTGGCAGCGGTCCGGACATGCGCAAACAAGAGATGATGTACGTTAATATTGATGCGTATATAATTAACAACATAAATAATGTGCCAGTTGGACAAATATGATTGGAGATGGAGATGGAAATGGAATTTTACGTAAACACGGATATGCATGTCTATGTCTATGTGTGTGCGCGCGACGACTCTCGCGACCTGGAAGCGGGGGCGTGTTTTTGATCGAGTTTTCTTTCTTGGTATGTTAGAAAATCAGTTTGTCTAATTCACATCTAGATGTTATTTAAGGATATCACATCTAAGCTCCCACAAGTACATAATGTGGCAACAAGAAACAAAAAAACTAGGAAAAAATAGACTACAAACAGAGTGGACATCAACTTAGGGTTTGCACTCTCCACACGCTCGCCGCATTACATATATGTTACACGCTGGAGGCTCAGCGTTCATTTGCTAGGGTTTGCTATATTCACAGTCTCTCACTCTCTCTTCACTAGATCTAAACAAGACTGAGTTGGCATCTTGTCTCGCTCTCCCCCCTCACAGCTGGTGAAGGAGGCGTCCGTACCCCGTCGCACAGGGAAGGGGAGGAGGTGCAGCGTTCACTCTATCGCCTTCGGTGAGGGAGGCAATCCACTGCCGGCTGCGCTGTTCTCTTTCACCCAGCGCTTGTGCGGGAGGGCCACCGACCCCTTCTTCCTCGCTGCCGTACGTAGTGTGGGCAGATCCGGCCTCCTGCCGCACGCCTTGCCACATCCCGACGACCCTAAGGTATAAGTTTCTTTGAAACCGTCGTTGCTCTAGCTGCATGTGGATCTTTTTCGATCTGTAGTCGAATCTAGGTCTTGGTTCAAAGAGGAAAGAATGGTGCGGTGGGCTGGAGCAAGAATCTAGGACGTGGTTCAATGAGGGAAGGAGGGGCGGAAAGTAGTATAGACTGGCTATCCAGCCGCTTTGTAGGTCGAAAAGGGAAAAAGGGGGTAACCCAGTACACACATCTATAAGGAACCGATCTCTTTGTTGAAAAGGGAAAGAAACTGGGGGGGTCGGGTAGTTTGTGCAGGACTAGATTTGCTGCCCTCACATAGGAAGAAGGTTCAAAGAGAACAAATATGGGACCAGCGCATATATGCTGCTTGGCTACATACTCTACATCACCCATTTATACGTGTGGACGCACATGGTGCTGGCATGTCCCATACAACTATTTTGCTGCTGTTAATCTAAGAATGCTGCCGGAAAATTGAAGCAATGCCACTGTTAAAAGTAAATTACATTTTTTAACGAATGTTGTTTCAAGAAAATGTCTCTGTTAATATGAATCAATGCAACCGTTTTAGAAATGCTACTGTCCTACTTTGTTTTCCATCCAAGATAAGTTAGATGCTTCTTTCTGTCACCGTTTGTTTCATCCTCCTTTATCAGCAAGTAATTGTTTCCTTTTTTGCCTCTGTTAAAACAGGGGTATCGATTCAACTTGTTGCTATTGCAACATTTTGCTTCGCTACTCGAAACACTTATGTTTTAAGAGTGTTTTGTGCAGTTCAACTTGAATGTCACACCGGTGACTTTGCTTAATTTTGGTGGAACTGCACAAAAGGAGATCGAGATTTGTTTCCAGTCTTTGTATCGATTCAACTTGTTTCTATTGCGACATTTTGCTTCGCTACGGGAAACACTTTGCTTGATTTCAGTGCAACTGCACAAAACGAGATTGGATTTCCTATTCGTGTTGGCAGATTCGTATTTTATCTTGTCCGTCTCATGAAAGGTCAGTACAGGCCTTCATCCACATGATTGTGCAGTGTGCTTTGAGATGTCATGCTACTTGTATTGGTACTGTTTTAAATAAATGTTGAATTGAAGCTATTGTATTGCTGTCTTTTCCCATTAAGTAGTGAACAATAATGGGACCAACCCAGACATGATGCTTGTTGCTTTGTTACAACAACCTCTGCATCACCCCCTTTATAAGTAGATGGAAGCACATACTTTTGTTGCGCCCACTCTCCCCTGGAACTGTTTATGCTTTTCGTTAATCTAATGCCGCTGGTAAAATTAAGCAATGCCACTCTCAGAATTAATTAACTACTAAATCTTAGTTCAAAACTGCAACACTTGTTAGGAATGGTACTATCCTTCTTTGTAGTTCTTCCTACATGTTTAACCAAGGTATTGTTAAGATAATGTCTCTATTAAAATGAATCAGTTGCATTGTTTTAGGAATGGTACTTTTCTGCTTTGTCGTTCTTTATACATGTTGAAACAAGGCATTGTTAAGATAATGTCTTAGTCAATATGAATGAATCACACCGATGGAGAATTGCTACTCTCTTGCTTTGTTTCCCATTAAGATAAAGTAGATCAGTAGATGCTTTTCTTCCGGGAGTACAAGTCATCAACCGTTATTTCTCAGTAATTGTTTCCCTTATACCTATTGTTGCTTACAGGGATATCAGAATTAAAGCTCGGTTTTATTCCGACTTCGATTTTAGTTGAACTGCACAAAAGGAGCCAATGTGTCCAAGGCAAACTGCTGCATTACTGGGTCTAGTTGGTCGTTCCACTTTGCAGAAAGAAGCAGTCACTATTTGTGCTACATTACAGAAGGAATGACCGAGAAGCTTTACAGACTATTATTAGACATTGGTGACATGACTTGTCTGCAGAGACCATTGGCAATTTAACAACACCTGGAGTGCCCTGGGCAAAAAGTGCCCAAACAAGTACAAGAAGCTACGACAGGACGATCATAGGCATTACGTATTTTAAATGGGAAAAGCTTGTCAAAGTTTAATCATTGATGTTAGCAAGAATACGTTAGTTTAATATATTGGAATTGGAAAACCTTGTCAAAATTTGCTCATTGATGTTAGCCAGAAGACATGCATTTGATATTTTTGAGAGGGATGCCCTTGCTGTGAGCAGCGTCGAGTGTTTTTTCCTATTCCTGTGTTCAGTTTAGAAGTAAATAGTTACTCTACTGAGATATTCCTGTGTTAAAAGTTTGTTCTGAATATTGTCTATGTAATGCCAGGCCTTGTGTTTGATTGCAAAGTTGAGCTTGGAATGTTGTGGCATGCGACATCATGAGCTGTTCACCGTGCCTCCTAAGAATAATGCTTCCTATTGTTTTGCATGTCGATCTAATGCCAGTGATTTGCTTGTTAAGAAGATCATCCTCTTCTGTTGTTTCCGTGCTTAAGAAGTTCATCGTCTGATGTTTCATTCATAGCCTATACGACAAGTCGGGTAGGTTAGATGTGAAACTATATGATCTTCTGACCAACTCATGATATTAGGCCGTGATTGGATCGTCGTTTTCCAACCAAAACCGCTTGTAAAACTGACGCTTGTAAATTAAAGCAGATGGTCTCGGGCGAAGGCGCTTGGTTGGTCGATTTCGACTAGTAAAATATCGGAAGTACTTCACACACGATAAAAACGCTGAACGACACTCGGACGATTGCTAATCCAGCCGTTAGCTGCTGTTTCAGCCTTGCCCATGGATGGCATGATACGCACGTCGTGCATGTATCGTCTGGTAATGTCGTCCATATAGCAGTGCTCATAAAATATACACGGGTCTCTCAAATTACACGTGTAACCCGCCGGTTTTACTTACAGACCTTGGGCCCTCGGTTTCATTACGCCTGTATTTTACGCGTTGATTCTGATGACGAGTAAATTACACTTGTATGTTAATACAGGTTTGAAATAAACAAGAGCTCCCAAGCGCGGCCTTACCGTTTCATGTCGTCTTAGTTTCTCGAAGGTGCTCATAGGTGTCCGATGATCCTGGCTTCCTGAATGAGCAGCGGGCGCTATATCAGACCATCCGTAGGGCCCGCGAGGCCCTCTCTGTTGTCCTTCGAGTTGTTGCGCTCGCCGTGGCGCCGAGCATTGTTAACATCGTCAACGAACATGAGGATTCAGGAGATGACTTTATTTTGACTGGATGACACTAGGGACCCACTAGGGCCATAGCCGTACGTACGCAAGTGCCTCCTTATTATGTACAACTATTTTTTTTGCTTTCTCCTGGTTTCCTGACATCACGGTCCCACACCATTGTCAACCTATGTAGTCAATATAAACGAGAGAATTGCACAAGGTGCGGCCAACAGCTGGGACCAAGCAGCTCGAGCAGTATTCGTGTTTTTGAGGCGTGAGCACTGCAGAGTTTTTCTTGGCGATGATTTCATTGTTGTTTAGAGGAGAGCAGGGTATTAACTGGGCGGGCTGTGGCCCGTCTAGCCCAGGCTAGATATCCAGCCCAGATACTAATTTTTTCAAGATGAAAATGGCTAGCCCAGCTATACGTCCTTTTGAGGAATACCCAGGCAAGGTCAACTTGTTATTCTCCGCCCTGCTGGGCTGCAAATCTTTCCTAGGAGGGATGCATTAGGCTTAACAGGAAAATGGGCTTTAAAAAATAATAAATGAGATGTAATTATAAAAACTGGGCAGTAACTATAAAAAATGCACCAAACATGAAATTAGTTTATAAAATATTATTTATGGATTTTGAAAATCTTAAATTTTCATTGTTGCGTGTGCAATGTTTTGTTGGATTTTTACGTAATACAAATTTATATATAATCTTACTAGAAATTTTGGGATAAAAATATTTCGGATCCCATCAAAATGTGGGAAATTTTATTGAATTTTGTATTCAACGGTTGATTGAAATTATTAATCGTTGTCCTAGCTAGAAAATGGGCTGTACTTTTAACAAACTGTAAATGGGTTGTTGTAAATTCCATTAGAATTCAAAAATGGGATGTACATTCTTACAAAACGCAAATGGGCTATAAGTTCTCTGCCACACACTTGTGGGCCTACTAAGTGACGCGTCCCCTAAAAAAATAAGTTGACGCGTCTGCAAGGCTTTGTCAACTTATTATAGTCAACACACGGTTCTAGCAGCAGTGGCCGTTGGATGTCTATCCAACGGATGTCGTGCTTCTTCTTCAATCTCGGATATTCTTAGCTTCGGCCGCCCAAAAAATGATTCCTCCCCCTGACATCTGGGGCGCACCATTTCGGAGGCTGACCTGTGGGCCTACTAAGTTGGAGCGTACCAAGGGCTTTGTCAACTTAGTCAATATAAACGATTCTAGCTTCAGTGACCATACGATGTCCATCCAACGGCCGTAGTGCTTCTTCAACCTCTGGTCTTCTTGGTCCAGCCGCCCAAAGCAGCATCGGTCGTGCCGCCTGCTCCTGCCTCCCATGGCCGGCTGTGCTACCGCGGAGGCCTCACCGCCCCCATACTACTCCCACCACTGGCCAGGCCATCCCTCCACTCACCCACACCCCCTGTTATTCTGCGGCGACGACAGCCTCACACCGCAGCCGAACCAGTGAACGCTCGTACTCCTCTCCACGTGGGCATCCACTGCCGCGTCTTGCCCGGCTCCACGTCGTCCCCTTCCCAGGCCTCGCCGTTGTCCACCGTCGTGGTGCTCTTGGCGCGGCGTGGTCAATGTGGTCAATGACCGACTTCCATCGGAACAGTACTGTCGTGGGTTTGTCACGGTAGATGTCCTTGTGAAAGGACTTAGTCGTGGAGCCATCGCTACGGGTTAGCTCAAAGGGGTTAAACCAGACAAGGGGACACGGGGGTTTTATACTAGTTCGGCCCCTTCAAGGAAGGTAAAAGTCTACGTCTAGTTGTGATTGGTATTGCTAGGGTTTCGAAGGCCAGGGAGCGAATCCGCTTTGTCTGCCTCTCGAGTTGTTGTCTGTCCCTAAACTGCTGCCGGGTCGTCCCTTTATATACATAGGTTGACGCCCGCTGGGCTACAGAGTCCCGAAGCCGGATCATAAACGTGTCCGGTTCGGTCTCTACTCTTCCTATCTTACAATACAAGTTACATGACTAAGTCGGTTTACATTTACAGGCTGTAACCCGCCTTTGGGCCTTGGGCCTTTCGTAAAGTGCCATCATCCTTGCATCTTCATGGGCTTCTAATATTCAAGGAGTTAACCCGGCTACACCTGGCCGGTTTACATCCAGTAGTAATATCCCCAACATTAGGCCCCAGATTGGTTTGAACTTGTTCATGTCAATCTTCTACACTTAGAAAAATTCCTCCCTCATATCTTCACCTTGATTTTGTAAACCGTCCTGATGTCATACTTCAAGATTACGATAAACCGCCCTGATGTCATCCATCCGTTGATGTCGAAGACTCTCTTTATTTAATGTGTATTCAGTCAGCGAGGCGACACCCTTATTAACTTATCCATTTTTGGGCTCCTCGATTCCCGCACTTGCCGTTTCATCACCTCGCCTTATAAATAGGGGCAGAGGACCCCTTTATTTTATTTCCACTCTCCTTTCCTTCCTTCTTCTTCCTTGCGACATCTTCGCACCTGAGCGCTGCCCGTCATCGCCAAACCTCGCCTCTGCTTCACCGTAGGCCGCTGCATCGACCTGTTTGCACCGGAATTCCGCAGCACCCCTCCGCTGCTTCCACAATCGCGGTAAGTCCTTCCCCCATTCCTTTCTAGATCCATTAGGGTTTCCCTGCTCTTCGCGGTTCTTGAAGTTCATCGGAGCTTTTGGTGCTGTTCTTCCTTGGCCTATAGATGAATACTTCGTACTTATCATATCCCTTGCCGTGATGAATCTTCTATTACCCTCACAAATCCTTATACGCAAAGAACTGTTGTAGTCCTTCATAAACTGTTTTGGGTCTTACCCTTTTTAGGTCGAAATATTTTGCTTTTCTGTCTTACCTTAGATCTGAAATTTTTATACATCTCTGTGAAATCTGTTTCTCCTCACACCATAATAAGCGGTTTAACTTTGCATAATCAATCTGTACCATTAGCCCTCTGATAAACCGGAGGAACCCTTTACCTTCATAGTTATACTCCGGTTTAACAATGTCTGAATACTCCTGTCCTGGTATTGCCCTCTTTTTTTATTGCACTGGTCTCCGGTTTACGCCATTTCACATATCAGTATGTTTCTTACTCCATTGTATCTTGCATATCATCATGCGTGATTTATAAACCGGCCTTTCATTTTCAGCTTGTTTGTTTCACAATGGCCAAACAATTCACTTCTTGCAACTGGGCTCGTTCCCGGGTTACTGAGACTCAGTTGAATGAGATGGTCAGCACCGGCTCCCTGCCTAAGAAAACTGAAATCAAATGGCGTGTTCCAGGAACAGAAAATCCTCCGACCCCAAGGCAGGGCGAGGTGGTGGTCTTTGTTGACCACATAAGCCATGGCTTCAAACCGCCAGGATCAAAGTTTTACCGGGATGTACTTGCCAATTTCCAACTCCATCCACAAGATATTGGGCTGAATTCAGTATCCAACCTATGCAACTTCCAATTCTTCCGTGAAGCATACTTACAGGAAGAACCGACTGCAGAACTGTTCCGGGATTTCTTTCACTTAAACCGGCGCACAGAGTTTGTAAATGGCCCGAACACAGAACTTGGTGGTGTCTCGATTCAAAAGCGGAAAGAAGTTGAATTTCCTCATGCCAAACATCATAGCCACCCAAAGGAATGGAACCAAACTTGGTTTTATTGCAGAGACACTTCGCCCGAAGACGAAAATCCCCTTCCAGGCTTTCGTGAGCACCGGCTTTCCAATACCCATCCGATGCCACAATGTTTGAGCTCCGCCGAAAGGGCGAAATATGCCCCTCAACTCGCCAAACTCCGGGCCTTTATGGCCAATGCTTGACATGTGTGGATTTTGTGCTGTTGGATATCTTGGAGCATCTTGCCTCTAAGCCGGCATCCCGGTTTAATGTGTGAATATACCGGTGAGGTTGACGACCCTCAACACCATTGCAATGTTCAATTATCTGATGAAGAAGTTACTGAAGGTGTAAAGAAAATTCTGAATGAATCAGAACTGGCCTGTAGTCAAACCGGTCTGAGTCCCTTCTATGCCAAGAACAAACCGCCTGCTGTAAGCATTATACTTCCTTTTCATCTCTAATATTTTTAGCTTATGCAACCTGTAATCCTTCTTCTGTATATGTAGGGTGATGACCCCTTCTGGAAACGGAAAACCGTAGAGAAAGCGGCAAAGCCGACTAGGGATAAAGTGGTCAAGCCATCCCTCCCCAAAACCAAAGCTGTAAAGCGAATGTCAAAACGGAAAACGGCTGACCGGATCAACATGGAGCTTGATGATGACACTGATGATCCAGAAGTTGAGGTAGAACTTGACTCACTTGGCTCTCTTTTCATGCATCTCATTAACAATGATCTTCCTCAGGAGGACGCAGAGGCTAGTCAAGCTGATGATGTAGAGGTAATCACCCTTTCCTACGGTTCAGACTCTATGCCAACACAAAAAACTCGCCAAGCAGTCCGGAAAGTAAGCTTTTCTCATCCTCTTGCTCACTTGGATCCAACATTTATTTTGAAGACTCAACAACATGAAGCTCGCCGGACAACCCGACATAGTGGCCAGCAGGTCACTTCAGCCGGTTTACCTGATACCCCGGTTCGGAAGCGCCGGTCTGAGGTCTCTCCTACTTCTGACCATTCTTACCCCAAGGCAGGTTATTTCAGACAGCCTCTTAATCCGTCCGATTCAAATTATCAGGTGACACCTCCTTCATCTTCTGGTGAATCGACAGCAACTCAACTCCCCCCTTTGAAAACTGTGGCTGGGTAAGTTGTAAAAACCTTTCCTTTAAATGCGTCATAAATCCTTTGAATAGGATGTTAATCCTTTTTATTCTGTTTGCAGGGCCAAAGCCAGACCCAGCAAGAAAGCCCGGGTCACCAATCCGCCCGAAGACCCAGTCGCCGAAGAAGAAGAACCAAGAGGTGAACCGGAACAAACTAGTGAACTGGAAGGCCCTCATCCTGAAGCTACTTCTGATGACCCGCCCCTTGAAGGCCAAAATATTGATGACCCAACAGACACTGAGCCTGCCGCGCCCGATGCTGAACCGGCATAACCAAACCAGGCTAGTCCAGTGAAAGATGCCGAAATTCTAATATCATCAACCAAAAACCCTAAAGGCCAAGGTGATGACGTTATTATTACTGGAATAGGCCATAGCTCTCCTGGCCATCCTGTAGTTTTGGCTCAACATAGTGCCAAAGAAGAACAAGCTGCTAGAGAGAAAGGCAAATGGAGCAGTGATTTGGCAAGTTATGCTCATCTCAACGCAGAGGAGCTTCACTCTGGCTTCTTGAATCGCTTGCACGCAAACCGGGATTATGAAGCCGGTTTGGTAAATTTGATGAAGGAGCGATATGAGGTATTTTATTCCTCCTTTGTATGTTGACTCATAGCCTGAAAATGCTAGCCCAAATAGCCCCCAAGGGCCGGGTTGTAATGTGAATCATAACCCGGGTCTCCGTAGCACTTTAAACCACTGATAAGAACCAGATTTACCCTTTAGAAAATAGATAGCTTTCTGCCACGTATCCCTCAAAGGCCGGTTTAACTCTAGCAAGTTAATCCGGGTTTTAATCCATGCATCCGTTTTTGAATCAACATACATTAGCCCCCAAGTGTCAAGGGTAATGTTTACATTGTTCTGGAGACTTGTATAAACTATAGCAATTTAGAGCAAATAGGCATTAGCCCCCAAGTACGAAGTGCATAACCTGTTATGCGGTTTGTACTTAGAATATGTACGCATCCTATCATTTGATATGTCTTCAATGTTTGCAATCTGATCTGAGGAATAAAGAGACCCGAATCATTGATTTGCAAAACAATGTGAAGTCCCAACAAGAAGAAGCCACCAAAACCAAAGAGGAGCTGACGAAAGCCCTAGCCGCCATGGAAAAACTCAAAGAATCTTTCAACAAAGACCGTGCTGAATGGGAGATCGAGAAATCCGGTTTAATAAAGAGTGCCGAAGACGCCAAGGCTGCCTTGAAACCGGTTGTGGAAGAACTGGTTGGTTTGAAACGGCAAATTAACGCCATGACTTCTGCAATCTTTGGTAAGTGCGCCCTTTATGTATTTGGTATAACTTGTGGAACCTTATCTTTGATCAGAATGCTGATGTTAAACCGTGACAGGCACCCGGATTGCTCATCTTGGTACAGATATGCGCATGAAACTCAAAGCGGCATATACATTGGTTGAACAGCTGTACTATGGGTCTCAGCGGGCTATTTGCACGGCAGCTTATAACAAACCGGCCCCAACTTTGATTAAAGAAACGCTTGAGAAGTTGGCCATGTTACCAGCCCGTATTGCCGAATTGAAGAGGGCAGCTGCCAGGTCCGGAGCTTTAACCGCACTTATCCGAGCCAAATCCTGGATTCCAGACCTTGAAGCTGACGATATTATTAAGGGATACCCAGGCATGAAGGAAGACGGTTCAAACTTTGATGACAAGGACCTCCGGCGGCTGACCAACCAGATGCGGCCAGTAGCCAGCAAACTGGCCGATGATACAGAGTTGTCCCATTTTCAACCGGTTTATGACGCTGAAGGGAAAAGACAGCCGGCCGAGATCCATGAAGTTGAAGAACTTGTGCCTCCGATTCGTAAGCACACTTATGCTCCTGATATTAACCCCTCCAACCTTATCCATGAGGAAGCAGTATTTCAAGCTTTAACTGGAATTGATTGGTCGACGGTTGATTTCCAGCGTTTGGGGAGGGATGAAGAAGTGCCCACACCAACTGACCCTCAACCATCAAACCGTCCCGATGAAGCGTCCTAAACCGGTCGCCGGTTTACTGGCCACCGTGTGCCGATCTTGTGAAAAACAATTATACCTTTGGAGCCGCTTTGAAGGCTTCTTGTAATAAGATAGCCAAAACTCCGTTATTTGCCATGCCATCGAGCATGTTTTGTAATGCCTCATGACAACTTGTGCCACCCTTTGGGATATATTTATGCATAACCCATGATGAATTGTGTTCCTGGGTTCAACAACTTAAAAGTGTCTAGCGGTTTACTGCTAGACGGGTCAGTATATCCAGGAAGTGTACAGTACATAGATGAAATAATCAAAATGTTTGTACAAAAAGCAATATACATAACATACCTCATTGCTTAACCAACGGTGTATACGGCAAAGGTGTTAATACCAATCTGGAACGTTGATAACCCCATCTCTGTACTGCCGGTCTATATATTAAACCGGACCGGGATAACTACTGGGTTTTCTTTATAACACTGGTGATTTAGTCAAACCAGACCGGGTCAATAAACACCGATTTATAATTGATCATGTGCCAACAACTTGTAGTTGAAAAGTAAACATGGTCAAGGACGCCGGTTTATCAAAAAATACTTATGAACTTCAACAAATAAAACTCAAAAAGGAAAATATGCAAGGCTTTTTATGAGCTGCCAGGCTCCAAATCGAGGCTTTTCATGGGTTGCCAGGCCTCTGAGTTAAACCATTTAACAAAGCCTTTTAAGATGGACCTCCAATTAACCAATCATCGTTTTAACTTTGGCAAGTTCAGGGTCAAAAGATTGACATGTCAAACGTTCGATGGGTCATACCAGGATTACCTGGACAGGAGTGGCTTACTTGATGAAGGCAGGTTAACCCGGGGTTTTAGGTGAATACACCAGGCTTCCAAGCCGTGGCTTGATAGCCAATTACAAGGGTCCTTTCAAACTCTTTGTTTGCTTTGCGAAAAGAGCCCCCAAGTAACTTTGTGAGTTGTACTCAGTGTGTGCCCATGTTTGAGTCTGTGCTTTGTGCAACACTCTCTTTGGCTCCACATATTTTTCTTTTGTGGCTTAAATGCCTACCAAGATGTGTAGCTATGGTGTGATAACAACCAAGCCCCCTAGTGATATCCCTTCGTGGTTTCAAAACCTATCAAGAGGTGTAGCTATGGTGTGATAACAACCAATCCCCCTAGTGATATCCCTTCGTGGTTTCAAAACCTGTCAAGAGGTGTAGCTGTAGTTCAAATATGACCAAGCCCCCTAGTGATTTTCTTTATACCCGTGCAACTGCTAAGACCGGATTAAAAAATTCCGCCTTGCCAGTAAACTAGTATAACATACACAGGATGTAAAAAGAACAGATACCCCGCTTAATCGGAGGCTCCGGTTTATTATATAATATATACACTGTCATACATATGTACAGATGAAGAGCCTATAGCTTCAAGTATAGTAAGGCCAAAGGAGAGCTATGTTCCATGGCCGCTTGGTCTCCTCCTCCGATTGACGTGAGTCTTGATGCTCTCGAACATCAATGAGGTAGTAAGATCCGTTGTGCAGATTTTTGCTGACCACAAAGGGTCCTTCCCAAGGTGGGGATAACCTGTGCATATCAGGCTAATCCTGGATGAGCCGGAGCACCAAGTCGCCTTCTTGAAAGGTTCTGGTTTTAATCCGGCGGCTGTGATAACGTCGGAGATCTTGCTGATAAATCGCCATCGTGCTGCTGCTAGATCACGCTCTTCATCCAACAGGTCCAGAGAATCTTGACGTGCCTTCTCATTATCAGCTTCAACATAAGCTGTCACATGGGGCGAGTCGTGACGGATGTCACTAGGAAGAACTGCCTCCGCTCCATAGACCATGAAGAAAGGTGTGTAACCCGTAGACCTATTGGTTGTGGTGTTGATGCTCCATAACACAGAAGGTAGATCCTCAACCCAACAACCCGGCGTCCGCTTTAAGGGAACCATAAGCCTGGGTTTGATACCTTGTAGAATTTCCTGATTTGCCCTCTCTGCTTGACCATTAGACTGGGGGTGAGCCACCGATGCTAGATCAAGCCGGATGTGCTCACGTTGACAAATTCTTCCATCTCCCCTTTTGACAGGTTAGTACCATTATCAGTTATAATGCTGTGTGGAAAGCCAAACCGGAATATCACCTTTTTGATGAATTGAACCGCCGTGGCTGCATCACACTTGCTGACTGGCTCTGCCTCCACCCATTTGGTGAATTTATCAACTGCTACTAACAGATGGGTCTTTTTGTCCTTGGATCGCTTAAAGGGTCCAACCATATCAAGCCCCCAAGTCGCAAATGGCCACGTAATTGGAATCATCCGCAACTCTTGGGCCGGAATGTGCACACGGCGGGCAAATTTTTGACACCCGTCACACCTCTTGACTAAATCTTCCGCATCAGCATGTGCCGTCAACCAGTAAAAACCATGGAGAAAAGCTTTAGCCACCAAAGACTTTGAACCGGCGTGGTGACCGCAGTCCCCTTCATGGATTTCTCTCAAAATCTCACAACCTTCTTGAGGAGAAACACAATGCTGAATTGCTCCTGAAACACTGTAGCGATGTAACTCCCCGTTGAGTATGGTCATGGACTTAGAACGCCGGATTATCTGTCGGGCCAACGTTTCATCGTCTAGTAACTCGCCCCGGTTCATGTAAGCCAGATAGGGGATTGTCCAATCCGGTATGGCATGCAGAGCTGCCACCAACTGAGCCTCTGGATCAGGAATAGCCAAATCTTCTTCAGATGGCACCTTGACTGACGGATTATGCAATACATCAAGAAAGACATTGGGCGGGACCGGTTTACGCTGGGAACCAAGACGACTTAAAGAGTCCGCCGCTTCATTCTTCCGCTGGTCTATGTGTTCCACCTGATAACCCTTAAAGTAACCAGCCACTGTGTCCACCTCTCGCCGATACGCAGCCATGAGTGGGTCTTTAGAATCCCAAGTGCCAGACACCTGCTGAGCCACTAGATCTGAATCACCGAAGCACTTAACCCGGCTTAAATTCATCTCCTTAGCCATCCGAAGACCGTGGAGCAAAGCCTCATATTCAGCTGCATTGTTAGTACAAGGGAACAATAAACAGAGGACATAACAAAACTTGTCACCTTGTGGGGAAGTTAGTATGACTCCGGCCCCCGAGCCCTCCAACTGTCTGGACCCATCAAAATGAATAGTCCAATATATATTGTCTGGTTTCTCTTCAGGTGCATGTAACTCTGTCCAATCATTGATAAAGTCCACGAGTGCCTGGGATTTGATCGACGTGCGGGGTATATATTTGAGCCCATGAGGTCCGAGCTCAATAGCCCACTTGGCAATCCGGCCAGTTGCTTCTCTGTTTTGAATGATATCGCCCGGAGGAGCCGAACTGACCACTGTGATGGGATGGCCCTGAAAATAATGTTTAAGCTTCCGGCTTGCCATAAACACTCCATACACCGGCTTCTGCCAATGCGGATACCTCAGCTTTGACTCAATGAGCACCTCGCTGATATAATAAACCGACCGTTGAACCAGATATTCCTTGCCAAGTTCCTTGCGCTCTACCACAATGGCTACGCTAACAGCCCGTGCATTAGCAGCCACATATAGTAATAGCGGCTCTTTATCGATCGGTGCTGCAAGCACGGGCGGTTCAGCTAGCTGCCTCTTCAGATCCTCGAACGCTTTATCAGCTGCCTCGCTCCAGACAAAGTTATCTGTTTTCTTGAGCATCTGATATAAGGGGATGGCTTTCTCTCCAAGGCGACTGATAAATCGGCTCAAGGCTGTAATCTGGCCGGCCAGACGTTGAACATCATTGATACACAGCGGTTTAGCCAATGATGTAATTGCTGCAATCTTTTCCGGATTAGCCTCAATGCCTCTGTTTGACACCAGAAAACCCAAGAGCTTGCCTGCCGGGACACCAAAGACACACTTCTTCGGATTGAGCATCATCTTGTAAACCCGGAGATTGTCAAAGGTTTCTCTCAGATCATCTATCAATGTCTCCTCCTTTCTGGACTTTATCACAATATCATCCACATATGCATGAACATTGCACCCAATTTGCTTATGAAGGCAATTCTAAACACATCGCTGGTAAGTTGCCTGGGCACTCTTGAGTCCAAAAGGCATGGAAACATAGCAGAAGGCTCCAAAGGGAGTTATGAAAGTTGTCTTCTCCTGGTCCTTAACTGCCATCTTGATCTGATGATAACCAGAATACGCATCCAGAAAACACAAATGGTCACAACCTGCCATTGCATCAATTATCTGATCAATGCGAGGGAGAGCAAAGGGGTCTGCAGGGCAAGCTTTGTTTAAATCTGTGTAATCCACACACATACGCCAAGTGCCGTTTTTCTTAAGAACCAGCACTGGATTAGCCAACCACTCTGGATGAAAAACCTCTACAATAAACCCTGCGGCCAACAGACGGGCTACCTCTTCACCAATAGCCTTACGCCTTTCCTCATTGAAGCGGCGGAGAAACTGCCGGACCGGTTTAAACTTAGGATCAATGTTAAGTGTGTGCTCAGTGAGTTTCCTTGGTACACCTGGCATGTCAGAAGGTTTCCATGCAAAGATGTCCCGATTCTCACGGATGAACTCGATGAGCGCGCTTTCCTATTTGGGATCCAGGTTAGCGCTGATGCTGAACTGTTTGGATGAATCGCCAGGAACAAAGTCAACCATCTTAGTATCTGTGGCTGATTTAAACTTCAATGCTGGATCGTGTTCTATAGTTGGCTTTTTTGAAGAAGTCATGTCTGCCGGATCAACTTGCTCCTTATAGAATTTCAGCTCCTCCTTGGCACAAACCGACTCAGCATAAGCCGCATCACCTTCCTCACATTCCAAAGCGATCTTTCTGCTTCCATGTACTGTGATAGTCCCCTTGTGACCTAGCATTTTAAGCTGTAAATAAACATAACATGGCCTTGCCATGAATTTAGCATAAGCCGGCCGCTCAAACAAGGCGTGGTACGGACTTTTGATTTTTACCACCTCAAACATCAATGTTTCTGACCTTGAATCATAATCATCTCCAAAAGCCACCTCTAAGGCTATCTTGCCAACATGATATGCAGACTTACCAGGCACCATGCCATGAAAAACGGTATTTGACGGTTTAAGATTCTTATCTGTCAACCCCATACGACGGAATGTGTCATAGTACAGAATGCTGATACTGCTTCCGCCATCCATGAGCACTTTAGTAAACTTGTATCCCCCGACTTGCGGGGCTACCACCAGGGCCAAGTGACCTGGATTATCAACCCGAGGTGGGTGATCCTCCCTACTACACAAAATGGGTTGCTCAGACCAGCGTAAATACTGAGGCACTGCCGGTTCAACAGAGTTTACTGCCCTTTTGTGAAGTTTCTGATCATGCTTACACAAACTAGTGGTGAAAACATGATATTGCCCGCTATTTAGCTGCTTGGGATTGCTTTGGTAACCTGACTGCTGCTGTTGCTTCTGATTCCCCTGATGGTTGTAGCCTCCCTGGTTGCTTTGGTGCCCTTGATTGATGTGTCCGGTTTGGTTGCCTTGAAAGCCTAAATCGAAACCACCACCTCCGTAACCCAGCCCGTGGAAACCACCTCCTGAACCGTCGGGCGGGCCATTATCATACTGGAACATATTGGAGTTCTTAAAATCCCGCATGATATAACAGTCCTTCCAAAGATGCGATGCTGGCTCCTCCTTTGATCCATGCTTTGGACAGGGCTGATTTAACAGGCGCTCCAAATTGGGGCCTGAACCTCCTCCCCTCTGGGGCTGATTGCCCTTACGGCGCTGGCCATTCTCCGGAGCATTGGTGTTGGAAACAAAGCCCAAGCTGCTATCGGCCTTGCGCTTACCGCTGTTCCCATGGCCTGTCAGATTATGCTGCTGACCCTTGGCGTTGCCGTTCTTTTTCCCTTTCTCCGATTTGTCCTCCTCTGAATGCGGCTTGAGACGGCAATTGCCCTCTAATGTTAACACTGCGGTGTCTGCATTGATATGATCGGATGAGTGTAAAATCGCTGAGACCCGTTTAACCCAATGGGTTGTGGACTCCCCTTCCTCTTGGATACAAGCGGCTAGATCCACGATTGACATTGGCTGCTTACAAGTATCTTTGAAATTCTGGATAAACCGGTGCTTCAATTCGGCCCATGATCCGATAGAGTTAGTTGGCAAGCTCTTCAACCAAGTACGAGCTGTTCCTTCCAACATCATGGTGAAATATTTAGCACACACTGCCTCATCCACATTTAACATCTCCATTGCCATCTCATAGCTCTCCACCCACGCCTCTGGTTGCAAATCAGCGGTTTAATTTGGTACCTTACAAGGTCCCTTGAAGTCCTTGGGCAGTCTCACGTTACGCAAAGCGAGGGTGAGACACGGCACCCCTAAGGAACCGAACACCACAACTGTCTCTACTAAAGCCGTAGGGTGAACCGGAGTATGTTGTCGTGCTCCGTGTCGAGCTGCCAACTCGGCCTCTCGACGTGCGCGGCCGTGGTCCACAACATCCTGCGCATTAGCGCCTCCTCCTGCCAGGTTGTTTCCTCGCGGTGAATTTCGGCGACGTGCACTGCTGGACACAGCCGGTTCGTCCTCCATGTGTCTGCTATAGCTTCGGCTTGGACGAGGAGTGGAATGAATCCTCTCACGACTATGTGAATATACCTGCTGTTGATTTAGTGCTGTTTGAAGGAGATCCCTGGCCCGACGTGCTTCCACCGCAACTGGTGACTCGCCATCGGTTGGGAGGGCCCCCAGGCGTGAAGCGGCGGCCACAATATTGTCCAACGGGTTGGAATAATGCCCGGGAGGTGTTGGTACATACTGTGGCACAACGTTGTTCTGGCGAGGCGGGTCCATCATGCGCGGTTGAACCGGCGCTCCTGTTCCCGGTGCCTCTGCCCGGTTTAGTATGGGTTGGTTACCAACTCCTGCTCCCGGTGTGTTGAAGAGATTCTGCGGCTCATAAACCGATGGGAGACGCGATCGGTACTTTCTTCTCATGACTTCCTCTGAAGCATTCTGATCCAGCCTAATCCGGTAGGCCTGTGCTTCCAATTCAGCCCGCTCTATAGCCATCCTAGCGTTCTCTGTCGCCAGGTCCGCTTTAGCCTGAGCTATCTGATCTTTCACTTTTGCAATCTCTGCATTGTGCTGATCCCTGGCTGCTGCATCCACCTCTGCGGCCATCAACGTTGCCAAAGCGTCGAACAAATTAGACATGACTTGGGCTGGAGGCGGCGCAGAGCTTCCTGCCCCTACCGGTGTAGCCGTTGTTGAATCAGAGGGTATTGCTGCGGTGGTCGATGAATGAGGCGCTGATTGTGTGCCGGCCATGAAGATGGCGGCCCGGTTTGGCAGATCAGGGGAATCCGGAATACTATTGCCCTCGGATCCTCCATCAATCCGGCCGTCCTGCAACTGATAAAGTGATTCGGTCTCTCCAGAAGACTTGTCATCAGAACAGACTACGGTCTCTCCATCAGACACCGGCCCGTCCTCGTATCTCGATCCATGGATGACACCTACGAAAACGTGCCTTGCCTCGGGCTGAACCGGCGAAGAACTTGCACGCCGAGCCGTTTCGATGATGTCGGTGCAGATGTCCGGCTCAAGGGCCGGTTCGCCGATCTTGCTGATGAAGACGTGAATCCCACCGAAGGGAACCCGGTACCCGTACTCGATTGCATCGGCCTCGGGACCCCATCCTGCATTGTCGATGTAGAGCTTGCCGCGATGACTCTTCGTCATCCGGCCCACAGCATATCCCTTAAGTCCATCAAAGCTGCCCTTCAAGAACTCAAAACCATCGTGCGATAGCCCCATGGTGGGCGCCAACTGTCGTGGGTTTGTCACGGCAGATGTCCTTGTGAAAGGACTTAGTCGTGGAGCCATTGCTACACGTTAGCTCAAAGGGGTTAAACCAGACAAGGGGACACGGGGGTTTTATACTAGTTCGGCCCCTTCAAGGAAGGTAAAAGCCTACGTCTAGTTGTGATTGGTATTGCTAGGGTTTCGAAGGCCAGGGAGTGAATCCGCTTTGTCTGGCTCTCGAGTTGTTGTCTGTCCCTAAACCGCTGCCGGGTTGTCCCTTTATATACATAGGTTGACGCCCGCCGGGCTACAGAGTCCCGAAGCCGGATCATAAACGTGTCCAGTTCGGTCTCTACTCTTCCTATCTTACAATACAAGTTACATGAGTAAGTCGGTTTACATTTACCGGCTGTAACCCGCCTTTGGGCCTTGGGCCTTTCGTAAAGCGCCATCATCCTTGCATCTTCATGGGCTTCTAATCTTCAAGGAGTTAACCCGGCTACACCTGGCCGGTTTACATCCAGTAGTAATATCCCCAACAAGTACTGTACGTGGAGAGGCTGACGGTTGGGTCCACGGCAGCCGCAAGGAAGTGCCTCCTTATTACACGGAAAATAATTATTCCTCCACTTGACAACGGGGACCCACCAGACAGGCCACCAGTATTTTGCGAAAAAATCATTTCCCCTGACTACTAGGACCCACCGGACAGGCCACCGTATTTCGCAAAAAAACGTTCCCCCCGCTGTCAGCTCGGACCCACCGGAAGTGCCTCCTTATTACGCACAAAAAAATGAATACTCCCCCGGCTAGCTGGGACCCACCTTGGTGGGAGGCTGACTTGTGGGCTTACTAAGTTGACGGGGACGAAGGGCTTTGTGAACTTAGTCAATATGAACGATTCTAGCTCCAGTGAGCGTACGATGTCCATCCAATGGCCGTAGTGCTTCTTCAACCTCTGGTCTTCTTGCTCCAGCCGCCCAAAGCAGCGCCGGTCGTGCCGCATGCTCCTACCTCCCATGGCCGGCTGTGCGGCCGCAGAGGCCTCACCACCCCCTACTATTCCCACCGCTGGCCAGGCCCTGCGGCGACAGCAGCCTCACACTGCAGCAGAACCAGTGAACCCTCGTACTCCTCTCCACGCGGGCTTCCACTGCCGCGTCTTCCCCGGCTCCGCGTCGTCCCCTTCCTAGGCCTCACCGTCGTCCACCGCCGTGGTGCTCTCCACGCGGCGTGGTCAACGTGGTCAAGGAACGACTTCCATCGGAAGAGTACTGTACATGGAGAGGCTGACAGCTGGGTCCATGGCCACAGCCTAGTTTTTTGTGATTTGCCAAGTAAGTCGCTTTGTCAGGCCTGTTGGGCTGCAAATCTTTCAAGACAAGGAGAGCTTTCATTCGGCTGGCCGAGAAAATGGCCCATCAGTAATGAGAAATGGGTTGTATATTTTTAAAACACATCAAACCGGCAATTAGTTTCAAATATCTTTTTTTTATTTCAAGATTTTAAATTACATTAATTTTTATGCGTGGAAAATTTGTTGGATTTTATATTGATATACATTTTTTTTAAAATCAGTTTGAATGTGAGTCGAAATTTCGGGATTAAAAATAGTTCGGACGGCACCGAAATAAGCAAAATTTAGTATACTTTTTTAACCGTGGCCACAATATGGGCTGTAATGCTAACAAAAATAATATGGGCTCCAAAAAAACCTTAAGAATTAGCAAATGGGCTGTAAATTATTAGAAATAATGGCAGATGGGCTGTATGCTGTTTTCCACAGATTTGAGACTTTCCTAAAAAAAGGTTGACGCACAAGCACTGACTGTTGGATGTCCATCCAACGGTCGTCGTGCTTCTTCAATCACTGCTCTTCCTGCTCCAGCCGCTCAAACAAGCGCCGTCGGGACTGCCTGCTCCCTCCTCCCCGCGGCTGGCTGTGCTGCCGCGCAGGCCTCACCGCCCCATCGTACTCCCATCACTGGCCTAGCCATCCCTCTACTCACCCACACCCGCTGTTATTCTCCGGCGACGGCAGACGAACATGTAAACCCTCGTACAGTCATACTCCCCTCCGCGTGGGAAACAACTGCCGAGTCTTCCCTGCCTCCGTATCGTCCCCTTCCTAGGCCTCGCCGTCGTCCACCGCCGTGGTGCTCTCGGCGCGGCGTGGTCAATGTGGTCAACGACCGACTTCCATCAAAAGAGTACTGTGCGTGGAGACGCTAACAGCTGGGTCCACGACCGCAGCAAGGAAGTGCCTCCTTATTAAGCACAAAATAATTATTCCTCCACCTGACAGCGGGGACCCACCGGACGGGCCACCGTATTTCATGAAAAAAATGTTTCCCCCCCGACTGCTGGGACCCACCATCTACACCTTCGCACGCAAGGAAGTGCGTCCGGGCAAAAAAAACAAAACGATTCGCCACCCTGACTACTGGGACCCACCAGCTACATCTTCGCATGCAAGGAAGTGCCTGAAATTCGGGACCCACCTGGTCGAAGCGTACGTAGCATTGTCATTCTGGTCGCGAACGTGTACGTACATATATACTGGTGGATGTAGAGGCGCGCAGGTGTCGTAGTAGAGGCGTGCACGTAGCATGCACATGTACGTACAGCGGCCAGGGTGCAAGAAAGAAAATACGGCCACATATGTGTACGTACGGGCGGGGTCTCGAACGCCTACTCGTGCATACGTACGGCGAGGGCTCGTTGACATGACTGGGTCGGAACAGAGAAACAGCCTCGTCGTCGTGTTCATGGGGAAGCAACAGAATGCGTGGTGTTCATGGGGAGGCAACGGAATGCGTCGTGTTCACCGGGAGGCAACGGAACGCGTGGGAGCCAACCGGCTGGGTCGGAACGGAATGCGTGGTTGTGTTCATCGGGAGGGCTTGGACGGAACATGCGATGGAAACGAGGCCTGGCATACCGCAGAACGGAGGAAACAGCCTTGTGTTCGACCGGCCACGTTCTAAACGGGATCCTGTTCATCGGGAGGGGTGTGGCGTACCGCAAAATAGACAAAACGGACCTCCTACGGTCGAAACGGGGGTCCTGTTGATCGGGAGGGGTGTGGCGTACCGCAAAACGGACGAAACAGACTTGTGTTGGAGCGCTACAGTCGAAACGGGGGTCGTGTTCATCGGGAGGGGTGTGGCGTACCGCAAAACGGTACTCCACGGGATACTGTTCATCTCCACCGTCGACCTCCTCCAGCCTCCACGGGCTACCGTCAACCTCCTCCAGCCTCCACGGGCTCCTGTTCATCCAGCCTCTACCGCGCGCTATTCCACCGGCTACTGTTCAATCACCCCTCCACCGTCTACAATTCATCCAGCCCTCCACACCACGGGGTCCTGTTCAACCACCCCTCCACGGGCACCCCTCCACCGTCTACTGTTCATCCAGCCCTTCACACCACGGGGTCCTGTTCATCCAGAGGCAACACCACCGCTCACTGTTCATCCAACCCCCCCGCAACGCTCACTGTTCATCCCGGAGGCAGCATCGATCGGCTTCAGTTAGCAGCAGTAGCGAAGGAATCGCTCGATCTGGTTCAGTTAACAGCCATCGATCGATTGCTCGGGTTTAGTAATGCGTAGCCTGCAGTGCAATCGCTCGGGTTCAGTTAGAGCCCAACGCCTCGCACACACGCGCGTACGTGTACGAGAGAAATGTGCATCGCTCGGCCCCCGACCTCCCACCGTAATCTAGAACTCCCCGAAATTTTCCTCGCCCTCGCTTCTACCATGGTTTTTTCCGTCATGGACGGCCCAAAGAATGTCATGCAGCTGCGTCTCCGGCCCGCCCAGGACAAAAAGCCCATTTTCTGTCATGATTTTTTTTCATAGAAGTAGGAGCCCACCACATCTATGATGATACTGGGTTTTGTCACAATTATCATCATAGAAGTGTCATATGTATGACATGATTTTTTTCGTTCGGCCCAAAATGTCAGGGATCTGTCTTTTTTTGTAGTGTATATGCTTACTTGCCATGTCACAATCCTTTGTCAAACCATATGCTATGCTTGATAATGACACTTGTGTGGTGAATCACCTCTTGAATGCTTGGTTTTGCCCTAACGCTAACCACATTTGTTTTTCCAAGTGTTTGTTGTATTTGCTCCTTTTGAAGGAATCACTAGACGGTGCGACATTGGAGGGTGCCCTTTCCGAGCTTGAAGATGATGAGTACTTGGTGATTGTCCACTCCCACACGGCGAAGCCATCTCTTTCGCATGGTGATTTGGTTTTTGATCCGAGGTCGGATCTTTCCCAAGGGGGAGGGGATGATGCGGAGCATCCTACGGTCATCTCCTTGTACACCTTGATAGCACCTCAAGCCCCAAGTGGACCTACTGGACTTATGGTGAACCCACTCCACTTCGAGATTTACATGAATATCCAATGGACTTGGTTGCTACCTCACCATGGAACATTGTGCATCATTAGGTACGAGGGAAACATCCACCAAGCAGCTAGGAAGCTTCCCAGAGGCTGATACATCTCTGTCGTATCTAATTTTCCAAACACTTTTGCCCTTGTTTTGGACTCTAACATGCATGATTTGAATGGAACTAACCCGGACTAACGATGTTTTCAGCAGAATTGCCATGGTGTTATTTTTGTGCAGAAATAAAAGTTCTCGAAATGACCTGAAAATCAACAGAGAATATTTTTGGAATATATAAAAAATACTGGAAGAAGAATCCACGTCAGGGGGGCCACACCCTGTCCACAAGGGTGGGGGGCGCGCTGTAACGCCCCGAGACCGTTGCGCCAGGTGTCGTCCAGTTATTCGCCGTCGTTGCCATGTCATTTGCTTGCGTGTTGCTTCTTGTCATGTCATCATGTGCATTGCATCATCATGTTTTAAAACTTGCACCTGTCCCGGCCTCCTCGCTCCGTCCGTTGTCCGTTCTGAGCCCAACCACACTTGCACGCGCCCGCGGCATGTCCAAAATAGTATTTTTATAAGTGGCCGGAAAATGTTCTCGGAATGGGTTGAAAGTTGGCACGCGGTGTTGTTATGGTGTTAGTAGGTCGCCTGCCAAGTTTCATGGCATTCGGGGTTCGTTTGATAGCCCAAACGTTAAACTATAGTGGCACTATAGCCGGTCTATCGTCGGACGTTTTCGGTCTCTGGAAACAGTCGCCGGGTCTTCTCTCTTCTCTTTTCTCAGCCTGAGGCCTTCTGCACAGCCCACTACCTACCGCCAGGTCCAACCTAACCTCTCTCGTTAGCCCGCGGCCCTCCTCGCGCGCGCGTCCGAAAATTGTCCCGGACCCGACCCGAGCAGTCGTCATCGTCGTGTCCGGATCATCCCCAAACGTCTACAAAACGTCTCCATTTTGTTAATTGGACTCCCTAGCCTATTTACCCTGACCGTCCGATTTTAATCGGAGGGATGAGATACCCCTAACCCGGCCCCCTCAGTCGTAACAGTTGAGTCCGGATCAACCCGGAAATACCACGATACTTCTTTCACTTCTTCTTTCGACTACCCATTTGACCCGGAGCCGTCCGATGACGATCGGACGCACCTAAAAACCCCTTCCGCTTCTATATATTCAGACTAACCCTAAAATTGAGGAGAGCTGCCCCATAGTCCCCAATTCCTAGCGCCGCCGCCACTCGTTTCCCTTCTTCCTCGGGATCTCCTCCCGATCAAAAATCCTCATCATTTTCTCCACCCAACCAACCACCACCGCAGCCTCCGACCACCTCCCGCAATTTTCGCGCTGACCACCCAAGCAGCAGCAGCAGTCTGGAGCGCCGCCCTCCACCCCGCATCCAGCCGGCGCTCGATCCAGTTTGAGATCGAGGCCACATCCTCGACGACCGAGCGTCCTCGACTCTCCCCGTGCGAGTTGTCGCCACCAGGCCGCCGCTTCCCCATGCCTCGCTAGCCTCCCACGCCGCCGGCCACCTCTCCAAGCAGAGCCGCCGGACCAGCAGGTCCCCGTCTCGCGTCCTGTCCTTCCCTCCTGCTCCGTTTAGCTCTCCCTCCCTTAATTTCTTAACTCTCTCTCTCTGTTCGTCGATAGGACCACGCCATCGCCATGGCCTTCATCGCCTCGACGCCCAGCTCGCCTTCGCCCTGTTCCTGGACGGACCCGCCCTCCGGCCTCGCCTTCTACCGCTGAACACCCGCGCTGGGGCCTGCTTCGCTACGCCACCTCGCAGGCCCTCTACTCTCTTGCGCCTCGTCCACTTTGACCCGCGCCCGTCCACCTCGGAGCCGGCCTCCACCGCCTCCTCCGCGTATGCATCGCCTCGCCGGAGCTCCGTACGCGTTGCTGCCGTCGTCTCCATGCCGCAGCCCCAAGCGCTGCTCCGCGTCGTGCTGCCTCCTTCTGTCGGGAGCAGAAAGAGAAAGCCGCCCCTACCGCGTTGACCGCCAAGTCCAATCACCGCCCAGATCCGTCGAGTCCCGGCCATCTCTCTGTTCTCGGTCCTCCCCGCCACCCAAGACCCTCGCCGGAGTCGCGCCCAAGTCCCTCGGCTCCGCCACCTCGTCCAAGTCCCGCCTCGCCAAGCCCCTGCATCGCGCCCCTGTTCCCCTACTGCTGTTTCTGTTCTTCAGAAACGAGCAGCAGCAACTCGAACCGCTCGCCCCTCGGCTTCGCACGCGTGGGCCGCATCCCGTGCCAAGCCCAGCCAGCCGTGGCCTACCCCCCTCCTCCTCAAACGGGCCGAAGCCCATGGGTGAGGCCACCCACGATGCCCCTCTTTTGTTTTTTATTTCTCTTGTTGGGCCAGCCTGCAGTTTCGGGCTGAGATGTGTTTTTTTCTTTTCCGCATAACATTTTAGCTAATTTTCCAGAGAACGCTGATTTACAGAAAAACCCTCCTGTTTCATACATATAATAACTCATCATCTATGCATCGGATTAAAATGATTTATATAGGAAAGTTGCTTAGAATTTTGTGTAGTCTCATAATATGTTTTTTCCATCCATGTTCAAAATGTTTAAATGCTGTTTGTTTAAATTTGCTTAAATTACTTGCTAAAATGATTTAATTCATAACTAATTAACCGTAGCTCGGATTTAAATAATCTTTATATGTAAATGGGGTAGAATTTTGCCTTGTTTATCATGGTGACATCACTTTGCATGTTTAACAACTTTAAAATATGGTTTAGGGCAGAACAGGACCAAACCTAATATATGCACATGGGGATTTACCGGAATTGTTGTTCGTTGCTTCCGGCCTCATTTAACCTTGACTAGATAGGTAGTTTTACTTTGCTTCACCCTCTTGCCATGTTTAACAACATTTAATATTGTTGGGTACATAAACAAGATCGAACTAAATAAATTGATGTGGTGTTTCGTCAATATGCAACCCATTGCATATTGAGCCCCACTTAATTTGTAGGGTTGTTTGTGCACTTTACCATGCCATGCTTCATTAAACCGGACATGCATCATACTTGATTGTGCATCATGCCATGTCTATGTGTTGGTTGTTTACTATGGTGCTTGCTTCTTTCTGGTGTTGCTTCTTCGGGTTGGTTCCGATAACGTCGCGTTTGTGAGGACCCGTTCGTCTACGTCCATTTGTCTTCTTCATGGATTCGTTCTTCTTCCTTGCGGGATTTCAGGCAAGATGACCATACCCTCGAAATCACTTCTATCTTTGCTTGCTAGTTGCTCGCTCTTTTTCTATGCCTATGCTGCGATACCTACCACTTGCTTATCATGCCTCCCATATTGTTTAACCAAGCCTCTAACCCACCTTGTCCTAGCAAACCGTTGTTTGGCTATGTTACCGCTTTGGCTCAGCCCCTCTTATAGCGTTGTTAGTTGCAGGTGAAGATGATGTTTGTACCTTGTTGGTACATGGATATGTTGTTCATTTGTTGGAACATGTTTACTTGTTGGGATATCACAATATCTCTTATTTAATTAATGCATCTATATACTTGGTAAAGGGTGGAAGGCTCGGCCTTATGCCTGGTGTTTTGTTCCACTCTTGCCGCCCTAGTTTCCGCCATATCGGTGTTATGTTCCCGGATTTTGCGTTCCTTACGCGGTTGGGTAATAATGGGAACCCCTTGACAGTTCGCCTTGAATAAAACTCCTCCAGCAATGCCCAACCTTGGTTTTACCATTTGCACTAACAACCTACCCCCTTCCCTTGGGTTCTGCAGACTCAAGGGTCATCTTTATTCTAACCCCCCCAGGCCAGTGCTCCTCTGAGTGTTGGTCCGACCGAGTAGACTGCGGGGCCGCCTCGGGGCAACTTGAGGGTTGGTTTTACTCGTAGGATGTCTCATCTGAGTGTGCCCTGAGAACGAGATATGTGCAGCTCCTATCGTGATTTGTCGGCACATTCGCGCGGTGTTGCTGGATTTTTTTAACCTGTCGAAATGTCTTGAAGAACCGGATACCGAGTCTGATCGGAATGTCTCGGGAGGAGGTCTATTCCTTCGTTGACCGTGAGAGCTTGTCATGGGCTAAGTTGGGACACCCCTGCAGGGATTTGAACTTTCGAAAGCCGTGCCCGCGGTTATGGGCAGATGGGAATTTGTTAATGTCCGGTTGTAGAAAACCTGAAGTTGACCTTAATTAAAATGCATCAACCGCGTGTGTAACCGTGATGGTCTCTTTCCGGCGGAGTCCGGGAAGTGAACACGGTGTTGGAGTTATGTTTGACGTAGGTTGCTCTAGGATCACTTCTTGATCATAGATTTTCGACCATGCTTTTGCCTTCTCTTCTCGCTCTCATTTGCGTATGTTATCCACCATATATGCTAGTCGCTTGCTGCAGCTCCACCTCATACCTTTACCTTACCCATAAGCTTAAATAGTCTTGATCGCGAGGGTGCGAGATTGCTGAGTCCCCGTGGCTCACAGTTTACTCCCAAAACCAGCTTGCAGGTGCCGAGGATACCGTGCAGATGACGCAACCGAGCTCAAGGAGGAGCTCGTTGAAGATCTTGTTCTTTATGTTGTTCCGTTTTCCAGTTGATCAGTAGTGGAGCCCAGTCGGGATGATCGGGGATCTGTGTAGCATTTGGGGTAGTCTTCTTTTTTTTTGGTTCCGTAGTCGGACCTTGATTGTATCCGGTTAATGTAATGCTTTATTCATGTAATTGTGTGAAGTGGCGATTGTAAGCCAACTATGTATCTCTTTCCCTTATGTATTACATGGGTTGTGTGAAGATTACCTCACTTGCGACATTGCTTTCAATGCGGTTATGCCTCTAAGTCGTGCTTCGACACATGGGAGATATAGCCGCATCGAGGGCGTTACAAGTTGGTATCAGAGCCTTCCCCGACCTCATGGGCCCCCTGATGCTCTACCGACCTCAACTCCAACTCCATATATTCGTGTTCGGGGAGAAAAAACCAGAGAGAAGGATTCATCGCGTTTTACGATACGGAGCCGCCGCCAAGCCCTAATCTCTCTCGGGAGGGCTGATCTAGAGTCCGTTCGGGGCTCCGGAGAGGGGAATCCGTCGCCATCATCATCATCATCAACCTTCCTCCATCACCAATTCGATGATGCTCACCGCCGTGCGTGAGTAATTCCATTGTAGGCTTGTTGGACGGTGATGGGTTGGATGAGATTTATCATGTAATCGAGTTAGTTTTGTTAGGGTTTGATCCCTAGTATCCATTATGTTTTGAGATTGATGTTGCTATGACTTTGCTATGCTTAATGCTTGTCACTAGGGCCCGAGTGCCATGATTTCAGATCTGAACCTATTATGCTTTCATGAATATATGTGAGTTCTTGATCCTATCTTGCAAGTCTATAGTCACCTACTATGTGTTATGATCCGGCAACCCCGAAGTGACAATAATCAAGACCACTCCCGGTGATGACCGTAGTTTGAGGAGTTCATGTACTCACTATGTGTTAATGCTTTGGTCCGGTACTCTATTAAAAGGAGGCCTTAATATCCCTTAGTTTCCAATAAGACCCCGCTGCCACAGGAAGGTAGGACAAAAGATGTCATGCAATTTCTTTTCCATAAGCATGTATGACTATATTCGGAATACATGCCTACATTACATTGATGAATTGGAGCTAGTTCTGTGTCACCCTATGTTATAACTGTTGCATGAATAATCGCATCCGACATAATTCTCCACTACTGATCCATTGCCTATGAGCTTTTCATATATTGTTCTTTGCTTATTTACTTTTCCGCTGCTACTGTTACAATCACTATAAAACCGAAAATATTACTTTTGCTACCGTTACCACTACTATCTATTACTTTGCTACTAAATACTTTGCTGCAGATATTATGTTTCCAGGTGTGGTTGAATTGACAACTCAGCTGCTAATACTTGAGAATATCCTTTGGCTCCCCTTGTGTCGAATCAATAAATTTGGGTTGAATACTCTACCCTCAAAAACTATTGTGATTCCCTATACTTGTGGGTTATCAAGACCATTTTCTGGCGCCGTTGCCGGGGAGCATTGCTCTATTCTTTGAGTCACTTGGGATTTATATCTGCTGGTCACTATGAGGAACTTGAAAGATGAAAGAACTAAGATTTTTCCTCAACTACGAGGGGAGGTAAGGAACTGCCATCTAGATTTGCACTCGATTCACCTTTTGTTATGAGTAAACGTCTGACACCTACTGCTGTTATTGATTCCGATTGGTCGCATGTTATTAATGATGCCACTTCTACTTTGCATGATACTTATGATGAAACTAATTCTATTCTTGATACTACTGTGCCAGTAGGTGAATTTCTTGATGAACAACTTGCTAGGGCTAGAGAGAATGAAATTATTGAAACTGATAATATTGATGAAAGTGATGATGAAGATTCTCCCCCTAGATATGAATTGCCTATTCTGCCTGACGGTTATGTTATGGATGAAGAAACTGCTAGAGACTTTCTTGCCTACAATGATAGAAGTGATCTTAAGAAACTATTAGCTAAGCTGAAAGAAAAATCTCTGAATGCTAGAATGAAATATGATCCTTCTTATGCTACTTCACCTATCTTTATTACTGATGAGGATTATGATTTCTCAGTTGATCATGATATAATTACTTTGGTTGAATCTGATCCTTTCTATGGCTATGAATCTGAAACTGTTGTGGCACATCTTAGTAAATTAAATGATATAGCTACCATATTCACTAATGATGAGAAAACTCGCTACTATTATGTCCTTAAATTATTTCTGTTCTCATTAAAGGGTGATGCTAAGATATGGTTTAATTCTCTTGATCCTGGTTATCGGTGTACAAAAAGAGGGGTACGCTTTTTGTACCCCTATAACTGTGCACGGGCAGTCTGAGCCACGGGCACCACCACACTGAGCAAGGCAAGGGAGGTGAGCCAAGGTAAGGCCGAAGCTCAGGAGAAGAAGAACGACGCCAAGACCAAGACCACAAAGAGCAAAGGAGACGAAGCGGACTCCCCCCGGCAAGATCCTTGCTGGGAGGCAGTTTTAGCAAACCCGGCAAGACCCTTGCCATGGCAGCTCGCCCCACACCTATGGAGTGAGTCACCCTTGAGTCCACTGCCCCCATGGGGCAAGGATTCGGGAGACATCCCCGTGGTGGCATGCAGATCTTGGTGAAGACGTTCAAGATCAGACACACCCTTTAGAAGATGATGATCCTTGGCGGGATCCCAGCCAAGGAGGACCACAAGGCCCCCGGCAAGAGCCTTGCCGGGGATGACAGCAGGCGCCACGGCAAGACCCTTGTCGGGGCCCCGGCAAGGCCCTTGCCAAGAACACCCGTAGGGCCACCATCAGGCCCACGCCAGTCAAACCTCCACCGCCATTCGCATGCAGCTGCCAACCCAACTAGCTGAGCAGGCACCTGCGTGGCGGCATGCGGATCTTCGTGGAGACCCACCACTGCGCCACCTCAGCTGCCGGCCTGCCTACATGGCACCGTGGGCGCTGCTGGCCAGGGCACGTGTCGACACGAGAGGGAGCGGCGACGGACGAGACATGGCTCTCCCCCGTCCCCGATAAAGCAAGGACACCTGGGCAAGACGCATTAAATGCGCCTTGTCATGTAATGCGAGGGATAATCTCACATCACTGTACCCTTTCCACCTCCTGTGTGCCACTGTGGCAACCCCTTTTCTATAAAAGGAGGCCCGAGGCGACCAGGAGGAGGATTCGGCTTTTTGGAGCTCCTCACGCCCCATAGCTAGCTCAAGAACACAAATATACAATCCACCAAAGCAGGAGTAGGGTTTTACGCATCCTCGTGGCCCGAACCTGGATAAACGAACCGTGTGCTATCTGTTTGATCCGCTCTTCTCACGACCCCGCGCCCCGCAACCGTAGTAGGGATTCTTGTGATCCCATAGGTGTCGTTCCCACCGACATCTTTGGCGCGCTAGGTAGGGGGCGCAGTTGTGAGAATCGGCTCTAGCAGTTAGCCCGACACTCCTTCATCTTCGTGACCCTTGAAGAAGAAAGGAGGCCAGAAGATCGACACTCGAGCGATCGCAAATAGAAGCTAAGTTACACTGAACCCTTATTTGTGCTACCTTTCTTATTTGAGGTTATTCCCCCCGGAGATATTTGCTTTGTATGAGAAACCTGCACGCCAGGGGGCTCTGCCACGATCGGCAACGCCCTTGCCCTATTTCGAGTCCGCTCAATAGCTCAAGCGGCTGCGTCAAGAATGGCAGAGTAGCCTTCCGCGATCTGCAACGCCCCCGATTCTGACTCGAGTCAAGCTCGACAGTTCGAGTGGCCGCGTTCAGAACGGAAATGTGGCTCGTCCGGTAGCATGCTTACCCGGCCGGCCATTGGGATCCGTCCCCAAAACGCCGCTAGGGGCTTCCGCGCCGGCAAGCCTTCTCGATTGACATAGGGCACGCATACAAAGAGGAATTGAACGGGGAAATAAATTGCATGAAAATTAAGAGTACTTCAAAGTTATATTACATCACATCATAGTTGCGGTTCTAACTAAAGATAAAATGTGTCTTGGTCGGGAACCCGCAGCGGCGAAGAAGAACGGGATGCCTAATCCCGGCGCTGGCCTTCCACCCTCTTGATTTCGTTGATGCAGTCGGTGATGGGCTTGATGCGCTCCTTGAGCACCGTGAGGTCAGCACCATCCAGCAAGCTCTTCATCGCGGCCGTGAAGTCAAGATCGGGATTCCAGTACGCCATCTTGGTGAGGACCTTGGTCACGACCCTCCGTCAAAGTCGCCGGACCTCCTTGGCCAGTGTGGCCGTCCTGTTGGAGTGAAGATAAGCCAAGGCTCCGAGGACGCCCTCGAAGAACAGGGTCAACTTGGTGTTGATGGTCCCGCTGCACTCAGGGGCGTACCTCACGTGTGGCATCCCCATGGTGGCCAACTGCGAGGTGACCCTGCTGGCGACCTCCTCCAGACGGCTGATCCATCTGTTCTCGCCCGCCACATAATCCTGGTGGGAGGCGGCCTCGTTCGCCCGCAGCTGCTTCTCCTCCTCCAGGCTCCTGGTCAAGGTCTCCTCCCGAGCCCTGCTCTCCGACAGCATCTTCTCGAGATCCTCCAGCATCAGCTTGAGGTCTCTGACGGAGTTTTGCGCCTCAGAGAGCTCCCCAGCCTGCTGATGACCGCTCCTTGCGCCTCCACCAAGGCGCTGTTGAGCATGCTCTTCTCGTTGGACAGCTTGAGGGCCTGCTCCTTTAGCTCGTCCTGCGCCACCTCCAACTCCCTTACCTTCCCGGCATGGGCCAGAGCCTGGGCATCGAGTGCCTCCTTGTGCCTCTGCTCCAGCTCGCGAGTCCGCCACGCGACAAGGGCCTCGAGCTCCTCATCCTTGCCACAGAGCGCTGCGGCAAGCTTCGCCTCACGCGCGGTGAGGTCCTCTTCTTGGGAATCCAGTGCGGCTTGATGCTGGTTCTGGACGGCCTCGGCCGCGGCAGCCAAGTTCGCCGCCTGTTCCTGGGCCTTCTCGATGTCAGCCATCTTCATGGTGAGCTCGACATTGCGCTTGGCCAATTCCTCCTGAAGGGCCCTCTGCTCCTCGCGAGTCTGGTGGAACCAGGTCCGCGTCTCAGCAACGCGCGCCTTGAAATCCACCTCCGCCTGGTCCATCGTTGCCATCCTGGACTTAACCTTGTCCAGACGGACTTGGTAGAGCGCCTGGAGTTTTCAGAAGTTGGCCCCCATAGCGCAGAAAAGCTCCTCTTCCGGAGAACCGTCACCGCCAACACCCGGCTCACCGACAACCTCAAGCCCGATGGCGGCAAGCACCTCGCCGTCAAAGACTTCCCCTTTGGCGGGCGCCCGACTTGACGCCCCTGGGAGGTGGATGAAGAGATCGTCGCCCACCTTCAGATATCTGCCGGGGCTCGAGGTTGAGGAGGAGGGAGGCTGGTCACCCACCCCCTCTTCCTCGGCGGAGGCCTTGCCGGCCCCACTAGCAGGTCCACCACTGGTGCCCTCGGCAGGAGCCTCGCCGGTCGCCTGGCGGCCCCCGCAGCGGCATCCCCGGCGGCACCCTTGGCGGCTTCGTCGACGGCAGCCTCGTCAGCGTCTTTGGCGGCCTCCTCGGTGGCAATCCTGCTGGCCTCCGCCGCGGCCTCCTCAGCAATATCCCCGACAACAGTGTCCACGTCCTCCATGTCTTTTGAAGGAGGGCCTGGGCAACAATGGGAGCAATGAAGCCAAGAAAAGAATAAGGGAAAAACAGAGACGAAGGATAGGCGACTCACCAGTGCCAGGCTATGAAACAGAAGTCCCCTCTCCGCCAGCATTTGGCGCCGTGGCAGAGCCACCAGCGCCCAAGTTCCCCTCTTCCTCCATGGGTGTGGGCTCCGTGCCTAATGCCCTTGCTGGGGACGCCCCCCGCGGCGGCGTAGTTGATGTGGGTGGTGTGTTAGGAGTAGCCGTCTGTGGCTCTTCCTGCTGCCGCTCCCCTCCTGCAAACCCGGCAAGGTCAGCATCATAGCATCGAGCGCCTACCACATGTCGAGTAAGAAGAGGGTGGCGAACTTACGATGGGGGCTGCGCCGGGGGCTGCTGTCCGGGCTGCTCAGCACCACCAGTGGTGTCTTTGAAGCCCCAGCCGGGGGCTGGCTACTCGCCGAGGTCCTCGCCCTCTTCACCCTCTGGGCCAACGTCTCTGTCTCCCTGCGGAAGCAAAGATGGATCAAGACAAGCGACCCAATTCGAGGAAATGGAAATGACAGTAAGGAACGGAGAACTTACTCATCATCCGTCTCCTCCTCTTCCACCAGTTTCCTTTTCCTCTCCGGGCTAAGAGGCCCGAGATCAAAAGGGAGCTCCACATCATCATCCGAGTCGACGCCTGCCGGAGGAGGCGAAGGAGGCGGCGGGGTTTGTGCGCGCCCGGATGAGGAAGGGGCTGTTGTCTTCTTCTTCTCAGCGGCCTTCGTCAGCCTCTTGGCTGCCGTGGCCCTCGTGTGGCGCCCAGACCCCTCCAGGGTCAATTGAGGTCGCGCAGCCCTGCCAGGCCGGACCGGCTCACCGGAGCCAGCCCGTCGCGGGACTCGCCCTCTTCCCCTGGTTGGCGTCGAGCTCGCCGCCACGTCCTCCTCCTCCCCCGATGACTCGCCGGCCGCGTCTTCGACGAGCGGAGATCCAGTGTCGGCGCTGCTGACCTCCCCGGAGGCCGCCGCCCACCGGGAGAGCTCCTCTTCCCCAGCCGCCATTGCGGCCTTGTCCTCCACACCCCCGGCGCTGCCGGCCTCCATGGCAAGCTCTTCCTCCCTCCCCCTAGTGGAGATGTAGTCCAGCTCTGCCTGGGTGGTGTCCATGATAAGCCACCGCTCGGCATCGGCATTGACGTACACCTCGATCAGGGTGTCGAAGAATTGCTGCACATCCTCGTCCTTTGGCTCCTCCCAGCTCGGGACAGGGCCGTGCGCATTACAGCCCGGCATCATGGCGATGATCTCGGACCGACGCGAATTGTTGCACAACGGGACCACCCCCGCTGTCATCTTGAAAAATGGCCCCTTGAGGTCCTTGCCAACCTTTGCGGCAGCCCTCGCGGCCTTGCCGGTCCGCTCGACCTCGCCATCGCGACCCACATCAAGCTGGAAAAGCCGCTGGCAGAAGTGGGCATGCGCCAGCACTGTGAAGTTGTGGTCGAGGCCGGGGCAGAGTCGCATAATGTCAGCCGGGTTCGTAAAGAGCCAAGCTGGCCTCCCCTTGTTGTGCAACGGGGCGATCCTGCGGCGAATGAAGTCCGCCCCGATCATCTCAAGGGTGAGTCCGGCCTGGGTGAGCCGGAGAATCCTGGTGGTGGCGACGGTGAGCCTCCCATCGGCGGCGTCGACATCGCTCCAATCGCTACCGCGGACCGGCGACACCCGGCGGACCTTGCAGAATTCCGGCGGGTTTTCATCTTTAGTCCAGCACCACCGGCCACGCCATTCCTCCCACCTCTCCTTCACGGCACCGTCCGGGTACGCCCCCTTGGATCTTGGGATCCAGGTGACGCAACCGGAGACGGCTCCTCCTGGCTGGATTTGAGGGAAGAAGTAATGGCGGAAGAGCGCCGTGTTGGGATGCACCCCGGCAAAGCCTTCGCAAAGATGTGCGAAGAAAGCCATGCACGCCACCGCATTCGGAGTAAAATCCAAGAGGCGAAAGCCGAAGGTGCGCATAACGTCGCAGAAGAAATCGGAGAAAGGAGGGCATAACCCGCAAGAAAAGTAATCAACGAAGAAGGGGTACCGATTTGAGGCAGGATCAGCGCAAGCAGCAGGAATGATGCGCGTCGCCGGGTGTCCCAAATCCTCTGCCCCCATCTTCACTCCCCATATGGGCTTGAAGGAGGCCCGGAGCTCTTGAACGTCAACCGTCGAGGGGAAGAAGAAGGCAGACTTCGTCCGGTCCCCCGACAGCGCGCTCTCCGACGGTTCCACCGTCCCGGCGCCCTTAGCCACCCCCTTGCCCTTGGCGAATTTGGGAGCCATGGCGACCAAGAAGTTCAGAGGGCTGAGGAAGGGGGATGGCGAAGCAACGGCGGCGGGCGACAGCGAAAGCTTAGTAAGGAAGGAAGAAAGGGAACGGCGGCTCTGAGATTGGAAAAGGCGCGAGGGAAGAGGAGAAAGTGAGCAGCGCGCCCACGGTTATTCCTTCTTATGGGGGAAAAATGCAGGCCGCCTCCTTTCACATTAACTGTGATGTGACACATGCCCGCGGGAAGCAACCCCACACATGCCGCCCACGTCACACACGCCTCCCCACGCCGCGCCACGCGCGGGAAGCATGGGAAGCGCAGCGCGCGAAGAGACTTACCGCGGTAAAAACCGCCCCGCCTGCCCGCGCACCGTTTTTGGGCCTAGCCCAACGACGCGATTGCGCTTACGTGTGGCCCAGGCCCGGGGGCTCCTGTCGGTGTACAAAAAGAGAGATACACTTTTTGTACCCCTATAACTGTGCACGAGCAGTCTGAGCCACGGGCACCACCACACTGAGCAAGGCAAGGGAGGTGAGCCAAGGTAAGGCCGAAGCTCAGGAGAAGCAGAACGATGCCAAGACCAAGATCACAAAGAGCAAAGGAGACGAAGCGGACTCCCCCCCGGCAAGATCCTTGCCGGGAGGCGGTTTTAGCAAACCCGGCAAGACCCTTGCCGTGGCAGCTCGCCCCACACCTATGGAGTGAGTCACCCTTGAGTCCACTGCCCCCATGGGGCAAGGATTCGGGAGACATCCCCGTGGTGGCATGCAGATCTTGGTGAAGACGTTCAAGATCATATACACCCTTTAGAAGATGATGATCCTTGGCGGGATCCCAGGCAAGGAGGACCACAAGGCGCCCGGCAAGAGCCTTGCCGGGGATGACAGCAGGCGCCACGGCAAGACCCTTGCCGGGGCCCCGGCAAGGCCCTTGCCAAGAACACCCGTAGGGCCACCATCAGGCCCACGCCAGTCAAACCTCCACCGCCATTCGCATGCAGCTGCCGACCCAACTAGCTGAGCAGGCACCTGCGTGGCGGCATGCGGATCTTCATGGAGACCCACCACTGCGCCACCTCAGCTGCCTGCCTGCCTACATGGCACCGCGGGCGCCGCTGGCCAGGGCGCGTGTCGACACAAGAGGGAGCGGCGACGGATGAGACAGGGCTCTCCCCCGTCCCCGATAAAGCAAGGACACCTGGGCAAGACGCATTAAATGCGCCTTGTCATGTAATGCGAGGGATAACCTCACATCACTGTACCCTTTCCACCTCGTGTGTGCCACTGTGGCAACCCCTTTCCTATAAAAGGAGGCCCGAGGCGACTAGGAGGAGGATTCGGCTTTTTGGAGCTCCTCACGCCCCATAGCTAGCTCAAGAACACAAATATACAATCCACCAAAGCAGGAGTAGGGTTTTACGCATCCTCGCAGCCCGAACCTGGATAAACGAATCGTGTGCTATCTGTTTGATCCGCTCTTCTCACGACCCCGCGCCCCGCAACCGTTGTAGGGATTCTTGTGATCCCATAGGTGTCGTTCCCAGCGACACTGGTTGTGTGCGTAGTCCCCAGGATATGATTTACTACTTCTTTGCTAAATATTTCCACGCTCATAAGAAATAAGCTGCTTTAAGGGAAATATATAATTTTTTGCAAATTAAAGAAGAGAGTCTCCCACAAGCTTGGCGGAGGCTTCTCCAATTACTTAATGATTTGCCTAATCATCCTCTCAAGAAAAATGAAATACTTGATATCTTTTATAATGGACTAACCGATGCTTCCAGAGACCACCTGGATAGTTGTGTTGGTTGTGTTTTCAGGGAAAGAACAGTTGATCAAGCTGAAATTCAATCGAATAATATGTTGACCAATGAAAATAATTGGAAACTTCCTGAACCAACTCCTAAGCCAACTCCGAAGAAAAGGGGTATCCTATTTCTCAGTCCTGAAGATATGCAAGAGTCAAAGCAATCTTTGAAAGAAAAAGGTATAAAATCTGAAGATGTTAAGAATTTACCTCCTGTTGAAGAAATACATGGTCTTAATTCATCATCTATTGAAGAAACACACGGTCTCGATAACCCGACACAGGTAGTAAAGGTAAACTCTCTTTATAGATATGATAAAGCTGAAATCCCTCCCGCGAAGTTTTGTAGCCAATGTTTGGATGAATTTGATAACTTTATGGTTAAGCAAGAATATTTTAATGCTTATTTTGGTATACAACTGAAACACAATGCTTATATGATTGAACACTTGGGTGATTATCTGTCTAGAGTGAAAGGTGAACTTAGACTCATTAGTAAACATGCTTCTATGGTTACCACTCAAGTAGAACAAGTACTTAAAGCTCAGAATGATTTGCTCAATGAATTGAGTAGTAAGAATAATGACTTTGCTGTTAGAGTTGCAACTAGAGGAGGTAAAGTGACTCAGGAACCTTTGTATCCTGAGGGCCACCCTAAGAGATTTGAGCAGGATTCTCAGAGAAATAACATTGATGCACCTAGTCCTTCTAAGAGGAAGAAAAGGAAAAATGATAGGACTTTGCATGCTTCTAGTGAACCTGTTGTAGACACACCTGAGAATCCTAATGATATTTCTATCTCTGATGCTGAAACACAATCTGGTAATGAACATGAACCTAGTGATAATTTTAATGATGATGTTCATGTTGATGCTCAACCTAGCAATAATAATGATGTAGAAATTGAACCCGTTGTTGATCTTGATAACCCACAATCAAAGAATCAATGTTATGATAAGAGAGACTTTGTTGCTAGGAAGCACGGTAAAGAAAGAGAACCATGGGTTCAGAAACCCATGCCTTTTCCTCCTAAACCATCCAAGAAAAAAGATGATGAGGATTTTGAGAGCTTTCCTGAAATGATTAGACCTATGTTTTTGCGTATGCGTTTGACCGATATGCTTAAATTGAATCCTTATGCTAAGTATATGAAGGATATTGTTACAAATAAGACAAAGATACCGGAAGCTGAAATTTCCACCAGGCTTGCTAATTATACTTTTAAGGGTGGAATACCAAAGAAACTTGGAGATCCAGGAGTACCAACTATACCATGCTCCATTAAAAGAAACTATGTTAAAATTGCTTTATGTGATCTTGGAGCCGGTGTTAGTGTTATGCCTCTCTCTTTATATCGTAGACTTGATTTGAATAAGTTGACACTTACTGAAATATCTTTGCAAATGGCTAATAAATCAACTGCTATACCTGTCGGTATTTGTGAGGATGTGCCTGTTGTGGATGCAAACGTTACTATTTTAACGGACTTTGTTATTCTTGATATTCCCGAGGATGATAGTATGTCTATTATTCTTGGAAGACCCTTTTTGAATACTGCAGGGGCTGTTATTGATTGCACCAAAGGCAATGTCACTTTTCATGTTAATGGTAATGAGCATACGGTACACTTTCCGAGGAAACAACCTCAAGTCCACAATATCAATTCTATTGGAAAATTTTCAACAATCACTATTGGAGGTTTTGAATTCCCTCTTCGTACTGTCAAGAAGAAATATGATATTCTTATTGTTGGGGACATGCATATCCCCGTTGAGGTAACATAGTGTTATTCGAAATTTCTCCGGTTCCATGTTATTCGGAATGAGTTTGTTAACAAGACTTGATCAACCTTGTTAGTGGATTCCTTTTGATGAGCATGAGATGGATGAAGTTACAAGGCACAACCTTCTGTACCCTCCTTTTACTTTCTGTTATTTAGATTAAATAAAGCAAAAATAGTAATTTCTGTCAGTTTTCTGAATTATCCATGTAATAAAAAATACCTTGAAAATAAAAGTTCTCCATGTTGAGGAACGTAGTAATTTCAAAAATTTCCCTACGCACACACAGGATCATGGTGATGCATAGCAATGAGAGGGGAGAGTGTGTCCACGTACCCTCGTAGACTGTTAAGCGGAAGCATTATGACAACGCGGTTGATGTGGTCGTACGTCTTCACGATCGACCGATCCTCGGTACCGAACGTACGGCACCTCCACGTTCAGCACACGTTCAGCTCGGTGATGTTCCGCGAACTCACGATCTGGTAGAGCTCGGGAAAGAGTTTCTTCAGCACGACGGCGTGGTGACGATGTTGATGAAACAACCGTAGCAGGGCTTCGCCTAAACACCGCTACAGTATGACCGTGGTGGATTATGGTGGAGGGGGGCACCGCACACGGCTGGGAGAGATCCTTGTGATCAACTTGTGTGTCTAGAGGTGCCCCCTGCCCCTGTATATATAGGAGCAAGGGGGAGGCCGGCCGACCCTTGTTGGTGCGCTAGGAGGAGGAATCGTCCTCCTAGTAGGAGTAGGATTCCTCCCTTTCCTACTCCTACTAGGAGGGGAAAGGAAGGGGAAGAAAGAGAAGGAAAGGGCCCCCCCTCTCCTAGTCCAATTCGGACAAGAGGGACGGGCGCACTGCCTGCCCTAGGCCGGCCCCTCTCTCTTTCCCTTATGGCCCAACAAGGCCCATTAGCCCCCGAGGGGTTCCGGTAACCCCTCGGGTACTCCGGTAAAATCCCGATTTTACCCGGAACTCTTCGTATGTCCAAATGTAGGCTTCCAATATATCAATCTTTATGTCTCGACCATTTCGAGACTCCTCGTCATGTCCGTGATCATATCCGGGACTCCGAACTACCTTCGGTACATCAAAACATATAAACTCATAAAACCGATCGTCACAGAACTTTAAGCGTGCGGACCCTACGGGTTCGAGAACTATGTAGACATGACCGAGACATGTCTCTGGTCAATAACCAATAGCGGAACCTGGATGCTCATATTGGTTCCTACATATTCTACGAATATCTTTATCGATCAAACCGCATAACACTATACATTGTTCTCTTTGTCATAGATATGTTACTTGCCCGATATTCGATCGTCGGTATCCCAATACCTAGTTCAATCTCGTTACCGGCAAGTCTCTTTACTCGTTCCGTAATGCACTATCCCGCAACTAACTCATTAGTTGCATTACTTGCAAGGCTTATAGTGATGTGTATGAAGGAAATATGCCCTAGAGGCAATAATAAAGTTATTATTATTTCCTTATATCATGATAAATGTTTATTATTCATGCTAGAATTGTATTAACCGGAAACATAATACATGTGTGAATACATAGACAAACATAGTGTCACTAGTATGCCTCTACTTGACTAGCTCGTTGATCGAAGATGGTTAAGTTTCCTAACCATAGACATGAGTTGTCATTTGATTAACGGGATCACATCATTAGGAGAATGATGTGATTGACTTGACCCATTTCGTTAGCTTAGCACTTGATCGTTTAGTTTGTTGCTATTGCTTTCTTCATGACTTATACATGTTCCTATGACTATGAGATTATACAACTCCCGTTTACCGGAAGAACACTTTGTGTGCTACCAAACGTCACAACGTAACTGGGTGATTATAAAGGTGCTCTACAGGTGTCTCCAAAGGTACATGTTGGGTTGGCGTATTTTGAGATTAGGATTTGTCACTCCGATTGTCGGAGAGGTATCTCTGGGCCCTCTCGGTAATGCACATCACTTAAGCCTTGCAAGCAATGCAACTAATAAGTTAGTTACAAGATGATGTATTACAGAACGAGTAAAGAGACTTGCCAGTAACGAGATTGAACTAGGTATTGAGATACCGACGATCGAATCTCGGGCAAGTAACATACCGATGACAAAGGGAACAAACGTATGTTGCTATGCGGTCTGACCGATAAAGATCTTCATAGAATATGTAGGAGCCCCTATGAGCATCTAGGTTCCGCTATTGGTTATTGACCAGAGACGTGTCTCGGTCATGTCTTCATTGTTCTCAAGCCCGTAGGGTCCGCACGCTTAACGTTACGATGACAGTTTCATTATGAGTTTATATATTTTGATGTACCGAAGGTTGTTCGGAGTCCCGGATGTGATCACGGACTTGACGAGGAGTCTCGAAATGGTCGAGACATAAAGATCGATATATTGGACGACTATATTTGGACACCGGAAAGGTTCCGGGTGAGATTGGGACAATACCGGATCACCGGGAGGTTATCGGAACCCCCCGGGAGGTATATGGGCCTTATTGGGCCTTAGTGGAAAGGAGGGAAAAGGAGCAAGGGAGGGGGCGCGCCCCCAAGCCTAATCCGAATTGGGAGGGGGGCGGGCCCCCCTTTCCTTCCTCCCTCCTTCCTCTTCCTTCCCTCTCCTACTCCTAATAGGAAAAAGGGGAGTCCTACTCCTTGTGGGAGTTGGACTCCCCCCTAGGGCGCGCCACCCTCCTTGGCCGGCCACCTCCTCCACTCCTTTATATACAGGGGCAGGGGGGCACCCCATAGACACAACAATTGATCATTGATCTCTTAGCCGCGTGCGGTGCCCCCCTCCACTATAATCCTCGATAATATTGTAGTGGTGCTTAGGCGAAGCCCTGCGACAGTAAAACATCAAGATCGTCACCACGCCATCGTGCTGACGAAACTCATCCCCGACACTTTGCTAGATCGGAGTTCAGGGATCGTCTTCGAGCTAAACGTGTGCTAGAACTCGAAGGTTCCGTAGTTTCGGTGCTTGATCGGTTGGGCCGTGAAGACGTACGACTACATCAACCGCGTTGTGCTAACGCTTCCGCTTCCGGTCTACGAGGGTACCTAGACAACACTCTCCCCTCTCGTTGCTATGCATCACCATGATCTTTCGTGTGCGTAGGAATTTTTTTGAAATTACTACGTTCCCCAACAGTGGCATCCGAGCCTAGGTTTTATGCGTTGATGTTATGCACGAGTAGAACACAAGTGAGTTGTGGGTGATATAAGTCATACTGCTTACCAGCATGTCATACTTTGGTTCGGCGGTATTGTTGGATGAAGCAGCCCGGACCGACATTACGCGTACGCTTACGCGAGACTGGTTCTACCGACGTGCTTTGCACACAGGTGGCTGGCGGGTGTCAGTTTCTCCAACTTTAGTTGAACCAAGTGTGGCTATGCCCGGTCCTTGCGAAGTTTAAAACATCACCAACTTGACAAACTATCGTTGTTGTTTTGATGCGTAGGTAAGAACAGTTCTTGCTAAGCCCGTAGCAGCCACGTAAAACTTGCAACAACAAAGTAGAGGACGTCTAACTTGTTTTTGCAGGGCATGTTGTGATGTGATATGGTCAAGACATGATGCTAAATTTTATTGTATGAGATGATCATGTTTTGTAACCGAGTTATCGGCAACTGGCAGGAGCCATATGGTTGTCGCTTTATTGTATGCAATGGAATTGCGCTGTAATGCTTTACTTTATCACTAAGCGGTAGCGATAGTCGTGGAAGCATAAGATTGGCGAGACGACAATGATGCTACGATGGTGATCAAGGTGTCGCGCCGGTGACGATGGTGATCATGACGGTGTTTCAAAGATGGAGATCACAAGCACAAGATGATGATGGCCATATCATATCACTTGTATTGATTGCATGTGATGTTTATCTTTTATGCATCTTATCTTGCTTTGATTGACGGTAGCATTATAAGATGATCCCTCACTAAATTATCAAAGTATAAGTGTTCTCCCTGAGTATGCACCGTTGCGAAAGTTCTTCGTGCTGAGACACCATGTGATGATCGGGTGTGGTAGGCTCTACGTTTAAATACAACGGGTGCAAAACAGTTGCACACGCGGAATACTCAGGTTTAACTTGACGAGCCTAGCATATAACAGATATGGCCTCGGAACGCGGAGACCGAAAGGTCGAGTGTGAATCATATAGTAGATATGATCAACATATTGATGTTCACCATTGATACTACTCCATCTCACGTGATGATCGGACATGGTTTAATTGATTTGGATCACGTGATCACTTCGAGGATTAGAGGGATATCTTTCTAAGTGGGAGTTCTTAAGTAATATGATTAATTGAACTTAAATTTATCATGAACTTAGTACTTGATAGTATCTTGCTTGTCTATGTTTGATTGTACATAGATGGCTCGTGTTGTTGTTCCGTTGAATTTTAATGCGTTCCTTGAGAAAGCAAAGTTGAAAGATGATGGTAGCAATTACACGAACTGGGTCCGTAACTTGAGGATTATCCTCATTGCTGCACAGAAGAATTACGTCCTGGAAGCACCGCTAAGTGCCAAGCCTGCTGCAGGAGCAACACCAGATGTTATGAACGTCTGGCAGAGCAAAGCTGATGACTACTCGATAGTTCAGTGTGCCATGCTTTACAGCTTAGAACCGGGTTTTCAACGAAGTTTTGAACGTCATTGAGCATATGAGATGTTCCAGGAGTTGAAGTTAATATTTCAAGCAAATGCCCGGATTTAGAGATATGAAGTCTCCAATAAGTTCTATAGCTACAAGATGGAGGAGAATAGTTCTGTTAGTGAACATATACGCAAAATGTCTGGGTATCATAATCACTTGACTCAACTGGGGGTTAATCTTCCTGTTGATAGTGTCATTGACAGAGTTCTTCAATCACTGCCACCAAGCTACAAAAGCTTCATGATGAACTATAATATGCAAGGGATGAATAAGACTATTCCTGAGCTCTTCGCAATGCTAAAAGCCGCGGAGGTAGAAATCAAGAAGGAGCATCAAGTGTTGATGGTCAATAAGACCACCAGTTTCAAGAAAAAGGGCAAAGGGAAGAAGAAAGGGAACTTCAAGAAGAACAGCAAACAAGTTGCTGCTCAGGAGAAGAAACCCAAGTCTGGACCTAAGCCTGAGACTGAGTGCTTCTATTGCAAGCAGACTGGTCACTGGAAGCGGAACTGCCCCAAGTATTTGGCGGATAAGAAGGATGGCAAAGTGAACAAAGATATATGTGATATACATGTTATTGATGTGTACCTTACTAATGCTCGCAGTAGCACCTGGGTATTTGATACTGGTTCTATTGCTAACATTTGCAACTCGAAACAGGGGCTACGGATCAAGCGAAAATTGGCTAAGGACGAGGTGACGATGCGCGTGGGAAATGGTTCCAAAGTCGATGTGATCGCGGTCGGCACGCTACCTCTACATCTACCTTCGGGATTAGTATTAGACCTAAATAATTGTTATTTGGTGCCAGCGTTGAGCATGAACATTATATCTGGATCTTGTTTGATGCGAGACGGTTATTCATTTAAATCAGAGAATAATGATTGTTCTATTTATATGAGTAATATCTTTTATGGTCATGCACCCTTGAAGAGTGGTCAATTTTTGATGAATCTCGATAGTAGTGATACACATATTCATAATGTTGAAATCAAAAGATGCAGAGTTGATAATGATAGTGCAACTTATTTGTGGCACTGCCGTTTAGGTCATATCGGTATAAAGCGCATGAAGAAACTCCATACTGATGGACTTTTGGAACCACTTGATTATGAATCACTTGGTACTTGCGAACCGTGCCTCATGGGCAAGATGACTAAAACGCCGTTCTCCGGTAACTATGGAGAGAGCAACAGATTTGTTGGAAATCATACATACAGATGTATGTGGTCCAATGAATGTTGAGGCTCGTGGCGGATATCGTTATTTTCTCACCTTCACAGATGATTTAAGCAGATATGGGTATATCTACTTAATGAAACATAAGTCTGAAACATTTGAAAAGTTCAAAGAATTTTAGAGTGAAGTTGAAAATCATCGTAACAAGAAAATAAAGTTTCTATGATCTGATCGTGGAGGAGAATATTTGAGTTACGAGTTTGGTCTACATTTGAAACAATGCGGAATAGTTTCGCAACTCACGCCACCCAGAACACCACAGCATAATGGTGTGTCCGAACGTCGTAATCGTACTTTATTAGATATGGTGCGATCTATGATGTCTCTTACTGATTTACCGTTATCATTTTGGGGTTATGCTTTAGAGACGGCTGCATTCACGTTAAATAGGACACCATCGAAATCCGTTGAGACGACGCCTTATGAACTGTGGTTTGGCAAGAAACCAAAGTTGTCATTTCTGAAAGTTTGGGGCTGCGATGCTTATGTGAAAAAGCTTCAACCTGATAAGCTCGAACCCAAATCGGAGAAATGTGTCTTCATAGGATACCCAAAGGAGACTGTTGGGTACACCTTCTATCACAGATCTGAAGGCAAGACTTTTGTTGCTAAATTTGGAGTTTTTCTAGAGAAGGAGTTTCTCTCAAAAGAAGTGAGTGGGAGAAAAGTAGAACTTGATGAGGTAACTGTACCTACTCCCTTATTGGAAAGTAGTACATCACATAAACCGGTTTATGTGACACCTACACCAATTAGTGAGGAAGCTAATGATAATGATCATGAAACTTCAGATCAAGTTACTACCGAACCTCGTAGATCAACCAGAGTAAGATCCGCTCCAGAGTGGTACAGTAATCCTGTTCTGGAAGTCATGCTACTAGATCATGATGAACCTATGAACTATGAAGAAGTGATGGTGATCCCAGATTCCACAAAATGGCTAGAAGCCATGAAATCTGAGATGGGATCCATGTATGAGAACAAAGTGTGGACTTTGGTTGACTTGCCCGTTGATCGGCAAGCAATTGAGAATAAATGGATTTTCAAGAAGAATACTGACGCTGACGGTAATGTTACTGTCTATAAAGCTCGACTTGTTGCAAAAGGTTTTCGACAAGTTCAAGGGATTGACTACGATGAGACCTTCTCACCCGTAGCGATGCTTAAGTCCGTCCGAATCATGTTAGCAATTGCCGCATTTTATGATTATGAAATTTGGCAAATGGATGTCAAAACTGCATTCCTGAATGGATTTCTGGAAGAAGAGTTGTATATGATGCAACCAGAAGGTTTTGTCGATCCAAAGGGAGCTAACAAAGTGTGCAAGCTCCAGCGATCCATTTATGGACTGGTGCAAGCCTCTCAGAGTTGGAATAAACGCTTTGATAGTGTGATCAAAGCATTTGGTTTTGTACAGACTTTTGGAGAAGCCTGTATTTACAAGAAAGTGAGTGGGAGCTCTATAGCATTTCTGATATTATATGTGGATGACATATTATTGATTGGAAATAATATAGAATTTCTGGATAGCATAAAGGGATACTTGAATAAGAGTTTTTTAATGAAAGACCTCGGTGAAGCTGCTTATATATTGGGCATCAAGATCTATAGAGATAGATCAAGATGCTTAATTGGACTTCCACAAAGCTTTTGAAGAAGTTCAAAATGGATCAAGAAAAGAAAGGGTTCTTGCCTTTGTTACAAGGTGTGAAGTTGAGTAAGACTCAATGTCCGACCATCACAGAAGATAGAGAGAAAATGAATGAAGTTCCCTATGCTTCAGCCATAGGCTCTATCATGTATGCAATGTTGTGTACCAGACCTGATGTGTGCCTTGCTATAAGTCTAGCAGGGAGGTACCAAAGTAATCCAGGAGTGGATCACTGGACAGCGGTCAAGAACATCCTGAAATACCTTAAAAGGACTAAAGATATGTTTCTCGTATATGGAGGTGACAAAGAGCTCATCGTAAATGGTTACGTTGATGCAAGCTTTGACACTGATCTGGACGATTCTAAATCGCAAACCGGATACGTATTTTTACTAAACGAAGGAGCTGTTAGTTGGTGTAGTTCAAAACAAAGCGTCGTGGCGGGATCTACATGTGAAGCAGAGTACATAGCTGCTTCAGAAGCAGCAAATGAAGGAGTCTGGATGAAGGAGTTCATATCCGTTCTAGGTGTCATACCTAGTGCATCGGGTCCAATGAAAATCTTTTGTGACAATACTGGTGCAATTGCCTTGGCAAAGGAATCCAGATTTCACAAGAGAACCAAGCACATCAAGAGACGCTTCAATTCCATTCAGGATTTAGTCCAAGTGGGATACATAGAAATTTCAAGATACATACGGATCTGAATGTTGCAGACCCGCTGACTAAGCCTCTTCCACGAGCAAAACATGATCAGCACCAAGGCTCAACGGGTGTTAGAATCATTACTGTGTAATCTAGATTATTGACTCTAGTGCAAGTGGGAGACTGAAGGAAATATGTCCTAGAGGCAATAATAAAGTTATTATTTATTTCCTTATATCATGATAAATGTTTATTATTCATGCTAGAATTGTATTAACCGGAAACATAATACTTGTGTGAATACATAGACAAATAGAATGTCACTAGTATACCTCTACTTGACTAGCTTGTTGATCAAAGATGGTTATGTTTCCTAGCCATTCACATGAGTTGTCATTTGATTAACGTGATCACATCATTAGGAGAATGATGTGATTGACTTGACCCATTCTGTTAGCTTAGCACTCGATCGTTTAGTATGTTGCTATTGCTTTCTTCATGACTTATACATGTTCCTATGACTATGAGATTATGCAACTCCCGTTTACCGGAGGAACACTTTGTGTGCTACCAAACGTCACAACGTAACTGGGTGATTATAAAGGTGCTCTAAAGGTGTCTCCGAAGGTACTTGTTGGGTTCGCGTATTTCGAGATTAGGATTTGTCACTCCGATTGTTGGAGAGGTATCTCTGGGCCCACTCGGTAATGCACATCACTTAAGCCTTGCAAGCATTGCAACTAATGAGTTAGTTGCGGGATGATGTATTACGGAACGAGTAAAGAGACTTGCCGGTAAAGAGATTGAACTAGGTATTGAGATACCGACGATCGAATCTCGGGCAATATCCCCATTGAGGTAACATAGTGTTATTCGAAATTTCTCCGGTTCCATGTTATTCGTAATGAGTTTGTTAAAAAGACTTGATCAACCTTGTTAGTGGATTCCTTTTGATGAGCATGAGATGGATGAAGTTACAAGGCACAACCTTCTGTACCCTCCTTTTACTTTCTGTTATTTAGATTAAATAAAGCAAAAATAGTAATTTCTGTCAGTTTTCTGAATTATCCGTGCAATAAAAAATACCTTGAAAATAAAAGTTCTCCATGTTGAGGAACGTAGTAATTTCAAAATTTTCCCTACGCACACACAGGATCATGGTGATGCATAGCAATGAGAGGGGAGAGTGTGTCCACGTACCCTCGTAGACCGTTAAGCGGAAGCGTTATGACAACGCGGTTGATGTAGTCGTACGTCTTCACGATCGACCGATCCTCAGTATCGAACGTACGACACCTCCGCGTTCAGCACACGTTCAGCTCGGTGATGTTTCGCGAATTCACGATCCGGTAGAGCTCGGGAAAGAGTTTCTTCAGCACGACGGCGTGGTGACGATGTTGATGAAACTACCGCAGCAGGGCTTCGCCTAAACACCGCTACAGTATAACCGTGGTGGATTATGGTGGAGGGGGGCACCGCACACGGCTGGGAGAGATCCTTGTGATCAACTTGTGTGTCTAGAGGTGCCCCCTGCCCCTATATATAAAGGAGCAAGGGGGAGGCCGGACGACCCTTGTTGGTGCGCCAGGAGGAGGAATCCACCTCCTAGTAGGAGTAGGATTCCTCCCTTTCCTACTCCTACTAGGAGGGAGAAAGGAAGGGGAAGAAAGAGAAGGAAAGGGCCCCCCTATCCTAGTCCAATTCGGACCAAAGGGAGGGGGCGCGCTGCCTGCCCTAGGCCGGCCCCTCTTTCTTTCCCTTATGGCCCAACAAGGCCCATTAGCCCCCCGGGGGTTCCGGTAACCCCTCCGGTACTCCGGTAAAATCCCGATTGTACCCGGAACTCTTCGGTTGTCCAAATGTAGGCTTCCAATATATAACTCTTTATGTCTCGACCATTTCGAGACTCCTCGTCATGTCCGTGATCATATCCGGGACTCCGAACTACCTTCGGTACATCAAAACATATAAACTCATAAAACCGATCGTCACAGAACTTTAAGCGTGCGGACCCTACGGGTTCGAGAACTATGTAGACATGACCGAGACATGTCTCTGGTCAATAACCAATAGCGGAACCTGGATGCTCATATTGGTTCCTACATATTCTACGAATATCTTTATCGATCAAACCGCATAACACTATACATTGTTCTCTTTGTCATAGATATGTTACTTGCCCGAGATTCGATCATCGGTATCCCAATACCTAGTTCAATCTCGTTACCGGCAAGTCTCTTTACTCGTTCCATAATGCACTATCCCGCAACTAACTCATTAGTTGCATTACTTGCAAGGCTTATAGTGATGTGTATGAAGGAAATATGCCCTAGAGGCAATAATAAAGTTATTATTTATTTCCTTATATCATGATAAATGTTTATTATTCATGCTAGAATTGTATTAACCAGAAACATAATACATGTGTGAATACATAGACAAACATAGTGTCACTAGTATGCCTCTACTTGACTAGCTCTTTGATCGAAGATGGTTAAGTTTCCTAACCATAGACATGATTTGTCATTTGATTAACGGGATCACATCATTAGGAGAATGGTGTGATTGACTTGACCCATTTCGTTAGCTTAGCACTTGATCGTTTAGTTTGTTGCTATTGCTTTCTTCATGACTTATACATGTTCCTATGACTATGAGATTATACAACTCCCGTTTACCGGAAGAACACTTTGTGTGCTACCAAACGTCACAACGTAACTGGGTGATTATAAAGGTGCTCTACAGGTGTCTCCAAAGGTACATGTTGGGTTGGCGTATTTTGAGATTAGGATTTGTCACTCCGATTGTCGGAGAGGTATCTCTGGGCCCTCTCGGTAATGCACATCACTTAAGCCTTGCAAGCAATGCAACTAATAAGTTAGTTACAAGATGATGTATTACAGAACGAGTAAAGAGACTTGCCGGTAACGAGATTGAACTAGGTATTGAGATACCGACGATCGAATCTCGGGCAAGTAACATACCGATGACAAAGGGAACAAACGTATGTTGTTATGCGGTCTTACCGATAAAGATCTTCGTAGAATATGTAGGAGCCAATATGAGCATCTAGGTTCCGCTATTGGTTATTGACCAGAGACGTGTCTCGGTCATGTCTACATTGTTCTCAAACCCGTAGGGTCCGCACGCTTAACGTTACGATGACAGTTTCATTATGAGTTTATATATTTTGATGTACCGAAGGTTGTTCGGAGTCCCGGATGTGATCACGGACTTGACGAGGAGTCTCGAAATGGTCGAGACATAAAGATCGATATATTGGACGACTATATTTGGACACCGGAAAGGTTCCGGGTGAGATTGGGACAATACCGGATCACCGGGAGGTTATCGGAACCCCCCGGGAGGTATATGGGCCTTATTGGGCCTTAGTGGAAAGGAGGGAAAAGGAGCAAGGGAGGGGGCGTGCCCCCCAAGCCTAATCCGAATTGGGAGGGGGGCCGGCCCCCCTTTCCTTCCTCCCTCCTTCCTCTTCCTTCCCTCTCCTACTCCTAATAGGAAAAAGGGGAGTCCTACTCCTTGTGGGAGTTGGACTCCCCCCTAGGGCGCGCCACCCTCCTTGGCCGGCCACCTCCTCCACTCCTTTATATACGGGGGCAGGGGGGCACCCCATAGACACAACAATTGATCATTGATCTCTTAGCCGCGTGCGGTGCCCCCCTCCACTATAATCCTCGATAATATTGTAGTGGTGCTTAGGCGAAGCCCTGCGACGGTAAAACATCAAGATCGTCACCACGCCATCGTGCTGATGAAACTCATCCCCGACACTTTGCTGGATCGGAGTTCAGGGATCGTCATCGAGCTAAACGTGTGCTAGAACTCGGAGGTGCCGTAGTTTCGGTGCTTGATCGGTCGGGCCATGAAGACGTACGACTACATCAACCGCGTTGTGCTAACGCTTCCGCTTCCGGTCTACAAGGGTACCTAGACAACACTCTCCCCTCTCGTTGCTATGCATCACCATGATCTTGCGTGTGCGTAGGAATTTTTTTGAAATTACTACGTTCCCCAATAGTGTATTACCGAGAGGGCCCAGAGATACCTCTCCGACAATCGGAGTGACAAATCCTAATCTTGATCTATGACAACTCAACAAGTACCATCGGAGACACCTGTAGAGCACCTTTATAATCACCTAGCTACGTTGTGACGTTTGGTAGCACACAAAGTGTTCCTCCGGTAAACATGAGTTGCATAATCTCATAGTCATAGGAACATGTATAAATCATGAAGAAAGCAATAGCAACATACTAAAAGATCAAGTGCTAAGCTAACGGAATGGGTCAAGTCAACCACATCATTCTCCTAATGATGTGATCCCGTTTATCAAATGACAACTCATGTCCATGGTTAGGAAACATAACCATCTTTGATCAACAAGCTAGTCAAGTAGAGGCATACTAGTGACACTTTGTTTGTATATGTATTCACACATGTATTATGTTTCCGGTTAATACAATTCTAGCATGAATAATAAACATTTATCATGATATAAGGAAATATAAATAACAACTTTATTATTGCCTCTAGGGCATATTTCCTTTAGTCTCCCACTTGCACTAGAGTCAATAATCTACTTCAGATCTTTATGTGATTAGTTCACATCTCCATGTGACTAATACTCAAAAGGTTTACTAGAGTCAATAATCTAGTTCACATCGCTATGTGATTAACACCCAAAGAGTGATCATGTTTTGCTTGTGAGAGAAGTTTAGTCTACGGGTCTGCAACATTCAGATCCGTATGTATTTCGTAAATTTCTATGTCTACAATACTCTGCACGAAGATACTCTAGCTATTGCTCCCACTTTCAATATGTATCTAGATTGAGACTTAGAGTCATCTGGATCAGTGTCAAAACTTGCATCGACGTAACCTTTTACGATGAACCTTTTGGCACCTCCATAATCGAGAAACATATCCTTATTCCACTAAGGATAATTTTGACCGTTGTCCAATGATCTACTCCTAGATCACTATTGTACTCCCTTGCCAAACTCAATGTAGGGTATACAATAGATCTGGTACACAACATAGCATACTTTATAGAACTATGACTGAGGCATAGGGAATGACTTTTCATTCTCTTTCTATTTTCTGCCGTGGTCGGGTTTTGAGTCTTCACTCAACTTCACACCTTAAAACACAGGCAAGAACTCCTTCTTTGACTGTTCCATTTTGAACTACTTCAAAATCTTTGTCAAGGTATGTACTCATTGTAAAATCTTATCAAGCGTCTTGATCTATCTCTATAGATCTTGCAGCTCAATATGTAAGCAGCTTCACCGAGGTCTTTCATTGAAAAACTCTTATTCAAGTATCCTTTTATGCTATTCAGAAATTCTATATCATTTCCAATCAACAATATGTCATCCACATATAATATTAGAAATGCTACAGAGCTCCCACTCACTTTCTTGTAAATACAGGCTTCTCCAAAAGTCTGTATAAAACCATATGCTTTGATCACACTATCAAAACATTTATTCCAAGTCCGAGAAGCTTGCACCAGTCCATAAATGGATCCTGGAGCTTGCACACTTTGTTAGCACCCTTTGGATCGATAAAACCTTCAGGTTGCATCATATACAACTCTTCTTCCAGAAATCCATTCAGGAATGCAGTCTTTACATCCATTTGCCAAATTTCATAATCATAAAATGCGGTAATTGCTAACATGATTCGGACAGACTTTAAGCATAGATACGAGTGAGAAACTCTCATCGTAGTCAACACCTTGAACTTGTCGAAAACCTTTTGCGACAATTCTAGCTTTATAGATAGTAACACTACTATCAGCGTCTGTCTTCCTCTTGAAGATCCATCTATGGCTTGCCGATCATTGGGCAAGTCAACCAAAATCCACACTTTGTTCTCATACATGGATCCTATCTCAGATTTCATGGCCTCAAGCCATTTCGCGGAATGTGGGCTCATCATCGCTTCCTCATAGTTCGTAGGTTCGTCATGGTCAAGTAACATGACCTCCAGAACAGGATTACCGTACCACTCTGGTGCGGATCTCACTCTGGTTAACCTACGTTGTTTGGTAGTAACTTGATCTGAAGTTACATGATCATCATCATTAGCTTCCTCACTAATTGGTGTAGGAGTCACAAGAACAGATTTCTTGTGATGAACTACTTTCCAATAAGGGAGCAGGTATAGCTACCTCATCAAGTTCTACATTCCTCCCACTCACTTCTTTCAAGAGAAACTCCTTCTCTAGAAAGGATCCATTCTTAGCAACGAATGTCTTGCCTTCGGATCTGTGATAGAAGGTGTACCCAACTGTCTCCTTTGGGTATCCTATGAAGACACATTTCTCCGATTTGGGTTTGAGCTTATCAGGATGAAACTTTTTCACATAAGCATCGCAACCCCAAACTTTAAGAAACGACAACTTTGGTTTCTTGCCAAACCACAGTTCATAGGGTGTCATCTCAACAGATTTAGATGGTGCCCTTTTTAATGTGAATGCAGCTGTCTCTAATGCATAACCCCAAAACAATAGTGGTAAATCGGTAAGAAAAATCATAGATTGCACTATATCCAATAAAGTACGGTTATGATGTTAGGACACACCATTATGCTCTGGTGCTCCAGGTGGCATGAGTTTGTGAAATTATTCCACATTGTTTTAATTGAAGGCCAAAACTCGTAACTCAAATATTTTTCTCTACGATCAGATCATAGAAACTTTATTTTCTTGTTATGATGATTCTCTACTTCACTCTGAAATTCTTTGAACTTTTCAAATATTTCAGACTAATGTTTCATCAAGTATATATACCCATATCTGCTCAAATCATATGTGAAGGTGAGAAAACAATGATACCCGCCGTGAGCCTCAACACTCTTTGGACCGCTTACATCTGTATGTATTATTTCCAACAAGTCAGTGGCTCGCTCCATTGTTCTGGGGAACGGAGTCTTAGTCATCTTGCCCATGAGGCATGGTTCGCAAGCATCAAGTGATTCCAAAAGCCCATCAGCATGGAGTTTCTTCATGCGCTTTACACCGATATGACCTAAACGGCAGTGCCACAAATAAGTTGCACTATCATTACCAACTTTGCATCTTTTGGCATCAATATTATGAATATGTGTATCACTACGATCAAGATCTAACAAACTATTTTCATTGGCTGTATGACCATCGAAGGTTTTATTCATGTAAACAAAACAACAATTATTCTCTGATTTTAAATGAATAACCGTATTGCAATAAACATGATCAAATCATATTCATGCTCAACGCAAATTCCAAATAACATTTATTTAGGTTTAACACTAATCCCGAAAGTATAGGGAGTGTGCGATGATGATCATATCAATCTTGGAACCACTTCCAACACACATCATCACTTCACCCTTAACTAGTCTCTATTTATTCTGTAACTCCTGTTTCGAGTTACTAATTTTTAGCAACCGAACAAGTATCAAATACCCAGGGGCTACTATAAATACTAGTAAGGTACACATCAATAACCTGTATATCAAATATACCCTTGTTCACTTTCCCATCCTTCTTATCCACCAAATATTCAGGGCATTTCCACTTCCAGTGACCAGTCCCTTTGCAGTAGAAGCACTTAGTCTCAGGCTTAGGTCCAGACTTGGGCTTCTTCACTTGAGCAGCAACTTGCTTGCCATTCTTCTTGAAGTTCCCTTTCTTTCCCTTTGCCCTTTTCTTGAAACTAGTGGTCTTGTTAATCATCAACACTTGATGCTCTTTCTTGATTTCTACCTTCATTGTTTCATCATCATGAAAAGCTCGGGAATCGTATTCGTCATCCCTTGCATACTATACTTCATCACGAAGTTCTACTAACTTGGTGATGGTGACTGGAGAATTATGTCAATCACTATTTTATCTGGAAGATTAACTCCCACTTGATTCAAGTGATTGTAGTAACCAGACAATCTGAGCACATGCTCACTGCGTGAGCTATTCTCCTCGATCTTTTAGCTATAGAACTTGTTGGAGACTTCATATCTCACAACTCGGGTATTTTCTTGAAATATTAACTTCAACTCCTGGAACATCTCATTTGATCCATGACGTTCAAAACGTCTTTGAAGTCCCGATTCTAAGCTGTTAAGCATGGTGCACTAAACTATCAAGTAGTCATCATATTGAGCTAGCCAAACGTTCATAACGTCTGCATCTGCTCTTGCAATAGGTCTGTCACCTAGCGGTGCATCAAGGACATAATTCTTCTGTGCAGCAATGAGGATAAACCTCAGATTACGGAGCTAGTCCGCATCATTGCTACTAACATTTTTCAACATAGTTTTTCTCTAGGAACATATCAAAAATAAACGGGGAGCAACATCGCGAGCTATTGATCTACAACATAGTTATGCAAATACTATCAGGACTAAGTTCATGATAAATTAAAGTTCAATTAATCATATTACTTAAGAACTCCCACTTAGATAGACATCCCTCTAGTCATCTAAATGATCACGTGATCCAAATTAACTAAACCATGTCCGATCATCACGTGAGATGGAGTAGTTTTCAATGGTGAACATCACTATGTTGGTCGTATCTACTATATGATTCACGCTCGACCTTTCGGTCTCCAGTGTTCCGAGGCTATATCTACATATGCTAGGCTCGTCAAGTTTCACCCAAGTATTTCTGCGTGTGCAAAACCGGCTTGCACCCGTTGTAGATGAACGTAGAGCTTATCACACCTGATCATCACGTGGTGTCTCGGCACGACGAACTTTGGCAACGGTGCATACTCAGGGAGAACACTTTTATCTTGAAATTTAGTGAGAGATCATCTTATAATGCTACCGTCAAACAAAGCAGAATAAGATGCATAAAGGATAAACATCACATGCAATCAATATATGTGACATGATATGGCCATCATCATCTTGTGCCTTTGATCTCCATATCCAAAGCATCGTCATGATCTCCATCATCACCGGCATGACACCATGATCTCCATCATCTTGATATATATCAATGTGTCGTCACATGGTCATCTATCCAACTATTGCTCTTGCAACTATTGCTATCGCATAGAGATAAAGTAAAGCAATTATTTGGCGCTTGCATCTTATGCAATAAAGAGACAACCATAAGGCTTCTGCCAGTTGCCGATAACTTCAACAAAACATGATCATCTCATACAACAACTTATATCTCATCATGTCTTGACCATATCACATCACAACATGCCCTGCAAAAAAATCTAGACGTCCTCTACTTTGTTGTTGCAAGTTTTACATGGCTGCTACGGGCTTAGCAAGAACCGTTCTTACCTACGCATCAAAACCATAATGATAGTTCGTCAAGTTAGTGATGTTTTAACCTTCTCAAGGACCGGGTGTAGCCACACTCGGTTCAACTAAAGTTGGAGAAACTGACACCCACTAGCCACCTATGTGCAAAGCACATCGGTAGAACCAGTCTCACGTAAGCGTACGCGTAATGTCGGTCCGGGCCGCTTCATCCAACAATACCGCTGTCGGTGTCAAAACCGGCGGATCTCGGGTAGGGGGTCCCGAACTGTGCGTCTAGGCCGGATGGTAATAGGAGGCAAGGGACACGAAGTTTTACCCAGGTTCAGGCCCTCTTGATGGAGGTAAAACCCTACGTCCTGCTTGATTAATATTGATGATATGGGTAGTACAAGAGTAGATCTACCACGAGATCGGAGAGGCTAAACCCTAGAAGCTAGCCTAAGGTATGATTGTTGTTCTGTATCTTGTCCTACGGACTAAAACCCTCCGGTTTATATAGACACCGGAGAGGGTTAGGGTTACACAAAGTCGGTTACAATGGTAGGAGATCTACATATCCGTATCGCCAAGCTTGCCTTCCACGCCAAGGAAAGTCCCTTTCGGACATGAGACGAAGTCTTCAATCTTGTATCTTCATAGTCCAGGAGTCCGGCTGAAGGTATAGTCCGGCCATCCGGACACCCCCTAATCCAGGACTCCCTCAGTAGCCCCCGAACCAGGCTTCAATGACGATGAGTCCGGCGCGCAGATTGTCTTCAGCATTGCAAGGCGGGTTCTCCTCCAAATTCCGTGTACCTGTTGAATAAAGTCCGGTTTCTTGTAAATGTTGCGCTCCTTGGCTTCTACGCCCAAGAATGGCCGTCTCCCACGTGTCAAACGAATATGAAAAGTTTGAGTGTTTTTACATCCACACCCCTAGCCGCGTAAATGAGCCGCCCATTTAAAGGGGACGAGGATTTAGATCCAAACCACACCTTCTCCCCTTCGCGAGTGTTCATCAGAGCGCATCTGACAAAGGTCCATTCCACCATGGCTAGCCATCGCAACTCCTCCTTTCGCCCTTCCAGCCCTCAGCCTGGATATTGGGAGAGATGCCCCATCCCGCATAGCGAGCTAGTGACGCTCCAGACCAAGGGATTTCTCCCCCCGGCCTATATGGTCCCGGTTCGAGCCGGCCTTGCCATCTATAATGGCGGAGAGCAAGCGGAGAGTGCCCCTAATCCCTCCAAAGGAGAGCGGCTATGCCTTGTCCCTTATTTAATAAGAGGGCTCGGATTTCCAATCCATCCGTTTGTCCGGGGGCTCCTGGAGTTCTATGGCCTCCAGCTACACAATCTTATGCCTGCCTCCGTATTGCATATCACGGGCTTCGTAGCCCTGTGTGAGCTGTTTTTGGGTGTTGAGGCTCATTTCGGGCTGTGGAAAGAGCTATTCTGCCTTGTGCCCCGTTCTCAGAAGGGGTTAATATATCAAGTGGGCGGAGCCAAAGTGTGGCGCATCGCCGGGACCGGATATCTATCAGGAACCCCAAAGAAGGCGTCCGAGGACTGGCCTTCGGAATGGTTTTACATAGAGGACGTCCCGCTGCCGGATCCTGTCCGGATCGGCCTCCCTGAGTTCGACAGTTCTCCACTAAAGAAGCGCCTAAGTTGGTGTCCACGAAGCCCTCAGAGGGAAAGTGACAAGGACGTCCGTTACCTGATGAGCCGGATAAGATTGTTAGGTCATTCCGGACTGACCATGATCGGGGTCATGGCCGCATGCATCATGTGAGGGGTGCAGCTGCTACAATACAGAGGCCACCCCATGTGGGATTTCAACGGGGAGGACGATGCCACCCGCTATGGCCGTAAGGGACCGGATTCGGCTGCGGCTCTAACAAAGACCTTGTCCGCTTTGTACAAGGGAGAAGAGGAGGAATTTCTCCGCGTCGACCCACAGGGTGGATTCTCTATGTACAATCCCCCAAGCTGGGTAAGTGGTCACATCTACTTGCCCATCCGTTTTATATTCCCATTGTTAAATATTCAGTCCAACGACTTCAACGCAGGAACTGCGCCAGGCTGTTAAAGAAATAAACAGCCCTCCTCCACAACCCGAGGACCCAGGACGGTCCCTCGACCCGGCCTCTCAAGAGGATCCGGACTTATCTGTGGAGCTGATTGATGGAGTGTTCCATCAATTGAGCAAGGACAACGCCTTGATGGCCATTATGGCCGATTACCCAGGAATAATCCCAGCCTTCCAGGTAACTGAGATCGAAGTCCCAATACCCCGAATAGGGGTCCGCCCTCTCATGTTTTCAGTTTCCTGATTACAAGCGAGCTTTGCAGGGGAGGTTTTTGAGACAGGAGGCCGAACCTGCGGCGACAAGCCAACGAGGGGCTGCAGGGCCCCGTGGGCAGAAAAGAGGTGCAGTCCGGACCGAGACATCAGCGCAAAGGTATGGCGCGCCCCCTTATCACAAGTGTTATACCTTCGAGGCATGTTAACACTCGTTCTCTCTTCAGGACAAAGAGACCTCGCCGGACTATATTCGGAGAGGCTGACAATCGTGCTTCCACCAGCCAGACTCCAAAGCCTGGTCCGGAGGCAGAGGCGAACACAAGGCGCGTATCGGACGCTCCTCCGACGGAGGATGTGGACAGGTTGTCTGACACCCATTCTGAGGTGGAGAGTGCCATGAACCATAGGCGTCGCCGGACAATTATTCGTGACGCTTGTTTCTCCCAAGAGGCATTAGATGCCTTCAATTCGGGAGATGCGTACCTCCGTGCTGCTCAAAATGGTCTAGCTAGAGCCACGGAGCAATATGTAAAAGACATACGGGTAAGAAAATTTTGGTAATTATATATATATACCAGTAGCCCACGAGACTTGAAACAGTTAGAATAACTGATTTAAGGATCATTTGTTATGCAGGTTCTTAAAGAAAAGAATTCCCTACTATCCCAGGAGCTGGAAGAGTGCAAAGCCCAACTTGAGGCCGCACTAGCCGCGGCAGGGGAGCCCAAGGAGACCCCCTCTGGTAATATACACTTCGAAAGATAAGTATTTTGCGAAGCACGGCATGGATGCGAATCTGACAAATGAAATTGCAGATGGCGCCGGATTGAATCCGGAAAGGCAACACCTCCTATGCCAGCTGAAGGCTGGTGAGAAGGTGCTGACAAAGGTGAGGCGGGAGAAGAACGATCTCCAAGATGCCAACACCAAGCTGGGCGTCGACCTGAAAGATGTTCGTGCCCAGCTGTCAGACTCCGTTAAGGAGAATCAGCAGCTTCGGCGCGGCATATATAGTAAGTGCTTGAACGAACCTTTGAAAAAAAGTTCGGCGGGGAAGTCGACTAACAGAGTAATGTCTGTAGGTGTGCTAACAAGTCGTCCTGCAGAGGAGATGCCCGGTTCTACGGGTGACCTTCTTCCCGAGCTCCTGCAACTGCTCGAGCGAGTTCGGCAGGCGATGCAAGGCGTCGCCCAGGCCTTGTGGCCATCCATCTCCATGCCCGAAGGTCTTGGAGAGCTTGCGGAGAAGCTAAAGGGAGCACGGCGGCGCTTCCGATTGTGGAAGATATCGGCCTGCCGTCAAGGCGCTAGGGAGGCCTGAGCCATGGTGAAGACGCGGTACACAAAGGCTGACCCCAACCACATGGCCGAGGTCGGTCCTGTGGGGCACGATGGGAAGGAGATCCCTGTAAGCTTAGTATACGGCCAAGTAGAATTGGCCGCAAAGTATTCCCAACAGGATTGTAAATTAGACAGCCTGCTAGATGGTATTGAAGAGGAATACAATCAGTCAGAATGACTATGTAATTTAATTGACATTTATAATTCCTTCTAGCCGGATTGTAGATCGTTTGTCATGGCCAACCTTTTCGCTTCAGCCTCGGGACCTGACGGTCCGGAGTGTGTCCGAATTCCCATGCGGTTATATAAGAACCGGGGAATGCATGGAGACCAGGCGTAGGGGTCATTAGTGCGTGAACAGACAAGTGCCTGACTAGTTATGTTATATTACATGGTTAGTAAGAAACATCTTCTAGGGAGAATAGTTCTGTTAGGGGTTCCTTTCCCTGGGAGGCATGCCCTAAAGTGCATGCCCATTCTGCGAAAAAAGACGCGGGAAAAAGCATCTGGGGGCGCATAAATAAATAAGTGAAAAGATCATCTTTTAGGTCACCAACCGAATATTCCCTTAAGAACGCTAGCTTTCAGCTTCACCCAGTCTGAGGTACACATCCGGCTGATCAGGAAGTAACAATCGCAGAGGTGCTCCCTTTACTGCCTAGCCGAATAATCGGGAACGTAGGGGTAAGCATAGGAGCTAGGCAACCCAGCTTGGCCAAAACTTAAGTCATATCGATGCATATAATGGTGAAATAAAAGGTACATGCGGAAGCGTAACACATGTGTTGGGCATGAAGCCCCTAGGTTTAATGAGTGCGAATAGCACGTCATGTGATGAGCCTTTAAGGGTTATAAGAGAAAGGAAGGGGAGAAGGAGAGAAATGTAAGACAGACAGTATATAAAAAATGGACAGAGGAAGGAGACGAACACAGAGTCCGGCGCTAGGCATAGAATCTTCGGAGATGGGCTGCGTTCCATGGGTTCGGCTCGAGTCGGTTATCCGATGCATCTCGCAGGCGGTACGCTCCACCAGTCAGGACTTGGTCAATTATGAAGGGACCTTCCCACTTGGGCTTGAGTTTGTCCTTTTTCTTGTCCGGCAGGCGTAGAACTAATTCGCCAACGTTGTAATTTTTGGCCCGTACTTCTCTGCTTTGGTATCTTCGAGCCTACTGTTGATAGAATGCGGAACGGGCTTTTGCCACGTCACGCTCCTCCTCCAATGCGTCCAAACTGTCCTGCCAATCGAGCTCGGCTTCTCTTTCTTCGTACATGCGCACTCGAGGTGAGTCATGAATTATGTCGCAGGGCAAACCTGCCTCTGCGCCATACACCATAAAGAATGGTGTGTATCCGGTGGTGCGATTCGGCATGGTCCGCAGCCCCTAGAGTACGAAGTCGAGCTCCTCTACCCAGTGCGTGTTAGATTCCTTGAGGGACTGCACTAATCTGGGTTTGATGCCGCTCATGATAAGACCATTTGCACGTTCGACCTGGCCGTTAGTTTGTGGGTGATAGACGGAAGCATAATCGAGCTTGATGCCCATGTTTTTGCACTAGAGTTTTACCTCGTCGGCCGTAAAGTTCGTGCCGTTATCAGTGCTGATGCTGTGGGGGACGCCGTAACGGTGTACAACCCCGGATATAAAGTCTATCACCGGTCCGGATTCGGCCGTCTTAACAGGCTTGGCTTCTATCCATTTGGTGAATTTATCCACCATGACCAGTAAGTATCTTTGCTTGTGGGTTCCGCCTTTAAGGGGTCCAACCATGTCAAGCCCCCTGACCGCGAAGGGCCAAGTGATGGGGATAGTTCGGAGGGCGGTGGGTGGCATATGGCTTTGGTTTGCAAAGAGCTGGCAACCGACGCATCGTTGGACTAAGTCCTGGGCGTCTGCCCGGGCCGTCGGCCAGTAAAAGCCTGTACGGAAGGCCTTGCTTACAAGGGACCGAGCTGCAGCGTGATGACCGCCGAGTCCGGCATGAATTTCAGGTTCCGCCCTTCCTCTTCGGAGATGCACCTTTGAAGGACTCCGGTAGTGCTTTTCTTATAAAGCTCTCCCTCGTGGACTTTGTAGGCTTTGGATTGCCGTACTATGCAGCGTGCCTCATTTTGGTCCTCGGGGAGTTCCTGCCTAGTAAGGTAGGCGAGGAATGGTTCTGTCCACGGGGCGATGACGACCATTATTATGTGGGCTGAAGGTGTTATTTCATTGGCAGAGCCTCCGATTGTGTCAGAATGTTCGGTACCGGGCAGTGCGGTTGGGTCCGGGCTGTTATTGTTCGGCTCCCCTTCCCATACTATGGATGGCTTGAAAAGCCTTTCCAAGAAGATGTTGGGGGGGACTACATCGCGTTTTGCGCCGATGTGTGCCAGGACATCTGCCGCCTGATTATTTTCCCGGGCTATATGGTGAAATTCAAGCCCTTCGAACCGAGCTGACATTTTTAGGACGGTGTTGCGGTAAGCTGCCATTTTTGGATCCTTGGCATCGAAGTCTCCATTTATTTGGGATATTGCGAGGTTCGAGTCCCCGCGCACCTCTAGGCGTTGAATGCCCATGGATACTGCCATCCGGAGACCATGTAAAAGGGCCTCATATTCGGCTACATTGTTGGAGTCTGTGTACATAATATGGAGTACGTATTGAACTGTGTCTCCTGTGGGGGACGTCAAAACGACGCCAGCCCCTAGTCCGGCCAACATCTTGGAGCCGTTGAAATGCATGATCCAATTTGAATATGTGCCGTAGTCTCTAGGGAGTTCGGCCTCCGTCCATTCTGCGATGAAGTCGGCCAAAACTTGCGACTTGATGGCTCGCCGTGGCTTGTAAGTTATGTCGAATGAGAGGAGCTCAATGGCCCATTTTGCAATTCGGCCCGTTGCGTCACGGTTGTTTATAATATCGTTAAGTGGTACTTCCAAGGCTACTGTTATTGAACACTCTTGAAAGTAGTGTCGTAGCTTCCGGGATGCCATGAATACTGCGTACGCAATCTTTTGATAATGCGGGTACCGTGATTTGCACGGAGTGAGGACAGTGGACACATAATAGACCGGCTTTTGAAGGGGGAATTTGTGTCCGTCCGTTTCTCGTTCGATGACGAGCACTGCGCTTACAACCTGATGTGTTGTTGCAATGTACAATAGCATTGGTTCGCCAATGTTTAGCGCAGCCAGGACTGGGTTTGTTGCCAATATGGCTTTTATTTTGTCGAGTCCGGCCGTGGCTGCATCCATCCATTCGAAGTGTTCGGTGCGCCGAAGGAGGCGGTAGAGGGGTAGGGCCTTTTCTCCCAAGCGGGAGATAAAGCGGCTTAGAGCCGCCACGCATCCGGTTAACTTTTGTATTTGTTTGAGGTCCTTTGGGATATCCAATTGTGACAGAGCTCGGATCTTGGCTGGATTCGCTTCAATTCCTCTACCGGATACAATGAAGCCCAAGAGCTTTCCGCCTGGAACGCCGAAAACGCATTTTTCCGGGTTGAGCTTGATGTCGTATGTTCGGAGGTTATCAAATGTGAGCCTCAAGTTGTCTACTAGAGATTCGACATGTCTTGTTTTGACGACCACATCATCTACATATGCCTCCACTATTTTGCTGATCTGTTTTGCCAGACATGTCTGAATCATGCGCTGATATGTTGCGCTGGCGTTTTTGAGCCCGAAGGGCATTGTGTTGAAGCAGAATGGGCCGTATGGTGTGATAAATGCCGTTGCGGCTTGGTCTGATTCTTCCATCTTGATTTGATGGTAGCCGGAATATGCGTCGAGGAAACACAACGAATCATGTCCTGCGGTAGCATCGATAATCTGATCGATGCGGGGGAGGGGGAAGGGATCCTTTGGGAAAGCCTTGTTAAGGTCTTTAAAATCAACGCACAGGCGCCAGGATTTGTCCTTCTTTGGTACCATCACCAGGTTTGCTACCCAGTCCGGATGTTTTATATCTCTGATGAATCCGGCCTCCAATAGCTTTGCTAGCTCCTCTCCCATGGCCTGTCTCTTAGGTTCGGAAAAACGCCGAAGAGCTTGTTTGACAGGTTTGAATCCTTTTAGGATATTTAAGCTGTGCTCGGCCAGCCTGCGTGGGATTCCTGGCATGTCTGAAGGGTGCCAGGCGAAAATGTCCCAGTTCTCTCATAGGAACTCTCGCAGTGCGGCGTCTACATCAGGGTTTAACTGTGCCCCGATGGAAGCTGTTTTATTGGGGTCCGTTGGATGGACATGGAATTTGACTATTTCGTCGGCCAGTTTAAAGGAGGTGGACTTGGATCTTTTGTTGAGTACCACATCATCCCTATTCACCATGGAGCGTAGCGCAGTCAGTTCCTCAGCTGCTAGGGCGTCGGATAGTGCCTCGAGGGCCAGTGCGGCTGTCTTGTTTTCGGCGCGGAGTGCTATGTCCGGATCACTAGCGAGAGTGATGATCCCGTTAGGCCCTGGCATCTTGAGCTTCATGTACCCGTAATGGGGTATTGCTTGGAAGATTGTAAACGCTTCCCGCCCTAGCAGAGCGTGATAACCGCTGCTGAGCGGAGCCACATGGAACGTGACCTCTTCGGACCTGTAATTATCCGGCATGCCGAACACCACATCTAGTGTGATTTTTCCTGTACAGCGTGCTTCCCGAATGGGGATTATTCCTCTAAAGGTTGTGCTGCTCCGCTCAATACGGTTCCAGTCTATTTCCATTTTTTGAAGGGTTTCCTCATAAATGAGGTTTAATCCGCTGCCGCCGTCCATGAGTACCTTGGTAAGACGAAAGCCGTCCACTATTGGACTGAGGACCAATGCGGCTGGTGCTCGGGCTGTTCAGAATTTAGGTTCATCGCTGGCGTTAAAGGTAATAGCCGTGTCACTCCATGGGTTTATTGTTGCTACTTGGTAGACTTCGGCAAGGCTGCGGAGTGTCCTTTTTCGCATATTATTTGATGCGAAAGTCTCGAAGACTGTTAATACCGTATTGGTGTCTCTGGGGTGGCTTTCTGTGGCCTCCGGAATTAGGAGATCTTCACCAATTTTGGCCACCTGCTGGAGTATCCAACATGCTCTAAGGCTATGAGTTGGTGTGGCGTCCTTTGTACTATGAATTTTACAGGGTCCATTAAGCCATCCTTCTAGTACGGTTCCATGCCATGTAGAGGGTTTTTGCTTTTTGGTGTTTGACCCGGGTGTCTGGCGATGATGCACCCTTTTATTTTGTACTGGGTTTGTATTCAGGGCCGGATCGTCCCAAAATTTTATTTCGGTTTTCCAGGGACTTTCCATCGCACAGTATTTTCGTACAATGGACGCCAAGTCAGCGAAGCGTGTAATATCACGGTGACTTATGGTGTTGAGGATTCCCTTGTCCGTGCAATTATTGCAGAAGATTGAGATTGCGTCTTCCTCGCGACAGTCCCTTATCCTGTTCCTAACCAGGAGGAATCTGGCCCAGTAATGATGTACTGTTTCTTCGGGCTCTTGCCTGATTTGGGATAGATCGCTTATGTTCGGGTGGGTGGGTGGAATTAAATCTGAAGCCTCACCCAATCTGAGGCTCAGAGGCCGAGGAATTTCCGAACTCGAAAATTTGGATTCCTGGATGTTGTCCAATGAATCCAGCTCGTCGCCTGACTCTAAGTTCAGGTCTTGAGTGATATCCTCCCCTCCGCAGGTATCCGGCTTGGAGGGATCAGGAATCCGGACATAGCTAGTCCTTAAGATAGATGAAAGGTCGCCGCACTGTCCCTCTACCACGGCAACGTGATGGGTGACTTGGGGAGAGTTAATCTCTCTCAGATCGGGTTTAGGCCCAATATGGTCATAATCCGTAGCGACTCCCAGGGTGGCGATGCGATCCAAGAGCTCGTTTATGGAGGAGAGCTCCATTGGATCTAACTGCTCGGCGAGTTCCGAGCTAACATGAAGATTGTTTTCGATGGCTCGAGAGGTCATCGTCGGCGCAGAAGCCGAACAGGCGGTCATAAGAAACCACCTAGCCGGAGGGTTTGGCCGATAGCCAAAGTTCCCTTAGCAACGGTGCCGTCTTTAAAGACGGGGTGAGGCATCCTTCCTGATGGCGACGACACAGAGGAACTCTCAATGAAAGCACCAATGTCGGTGTCAAAACCGGCGGATCTCGGGTAGGGGGTCCCGAACTGTGTGTCTAGGCCGGATGGTAACAGGAGGCAAGGGACACGAAGTTTTACCCAGGTTCGGGCCCTCTTGATGGAGGTAAAACCCTACGTCCTGCTTGATTAATATTGATGATATGGGTAGTACAAGAGTAGATCTACCACGAGATCGGAGAGGCTAAACCCTAGAAGCTAGCCTAAGGTATGATTGTTGTTCTGTATCTTGTCCTACGGACTAAAACCCTCCGGTTTATATAGACACCGGAGAGGGTTAGGGTTACACAAAGTCGGTTACAATGGTAGGAGATCTACATATCCGTATCGCCAAGCTTGCCTTCCACGCCAAGGAAAGTCCCTTCCGGACACGGGACAAAGTCTTCAATCTTGTATCTTCATAGTCCAGGAGTCCGACTGAAGGTATAGTCCGGCCATCCGGACACCCCCTAATCCAGGACTCCCTCAACCGCCGAACCAAAGTATGACATGCCGGTAAGAAGTATGACTTGTATCGCCCACAACTCACTTGTGTTCTACTCGTGCATATAACATCTACGCATAAAACCAGGCTCGGATGCCACTGTTGAGGAACGTAGTAATTTCAAAAATTTCCCTACGCACACACAGGATCATGGTGATGCATAGCAACGAGAGGAGAGAGTGTGTCCATGTATCCTCGTAGACCGTTAAGCGGAAGCGTTATGACAACGTGGTTGATGTAGTCGTACATCTTCATGATCGACCGATCCTCAGTACCGAACGTACGACACCTCCGTGTTCAGCACACGTTCAGCTCGGTGACGTCCCGCGAACTCATGATCCAGTAGAGCTCAGGGAAGAGTTTCGTCAGCACGACGGCATGGTGAGGATGTTGGTGAAACTACCGCAGCAGCGCTTCGCCTAAACACCGCTACAGTATGACCGAGGTGGATTATGGTGGAGGGGGCACTGCACACGGCTGGGAGAGATCCTTGTGATCAACTTGCGTGTCTAGAGGTGCCCCTGCCCTTGTATATAAAGGAGCAAGGGGGCGGCCGACCGGCCCTTGTTGGTGTGCCAGGAGGAGGAATCCTCCTCCTAGTAGGAGTAGGATTCCTCCCTTTCCTACTCCTGCTAGGAGGGGGAAAGGAAGGGGAAGAAAGAGAAGGAAAGGGGGGCGCCGTCCCCCTCTCCTAGTCCAATTCGGACCAGAGTGAGGTGGCGCACTGCCTTCCCTAGGCCGGCCCCTCTCTCTTTCCCTTATGGCCCAACAAGGCCCATTTGCCCCCGGGGGGTTCCGGTAACCCCTCCGGTACTCCGGTAAAATCCCGATTATATCCAGAACTCTTCCGGTGTCCGAATGCAGGCTTCCAATATATCAATCTTTATGTCTCGACCATTTCGAGACTCCTCGTCATGTCCGTGATCATATCCGGGACTCCGAACTATCTTCGGTAAATCAAAACATATAAACTCATAAAACCGATCGTCACAGAACTTTAAGCGTGCGGAGCCTACGGGTTCGAGAACTATGTAGACATGACCAAGACATGTCTCCAATCAATAACCAATAGCGAAACCTGGATGCTCATATTGGTTCCTACATATTTGATACGTCTCCAACGTATCTATAATTTTTGATTGCTCCATGCTATATTATCTTCTGTTTTGGACATTACTGGGCTTTATTATCCACTTTTATATTATTTTTGGGACTAACCTACTAACCGGAGGCCCAGCCCAGAATTGCTGTTTTTTTTGCCTATTTTAGGGTTTCGAAGAAAAGGAATATCAAATGGAGTCCAAACGGAATGAAACCTTCGGGAACGTGATTTTTCGAACGAACAAGATCCAGGAGACTTGGACCCTACGTCAAGCAACCAACAGGGAAGCCACGAGGTAGGGGGCGCGCCTACCCCCCAGGCCCTCCCTCCACCCTCGTGGGCCCCCTGTTGCTCCACCGACATACTTCTTCCTCCTATATATACCTACGTACCCCCAAATGATCAGATACGGAGCCAAAACCCTAATTCCACCGCCGTAACTTTCTGTATCCATGAGATCCCATCTTGGGGCCTGTTTCGGAGCTCCGCTGGAGGGGGCATCGATCACGGAGGGCTTCTACATCAACACCATAGCCTCTCCGATGAAGTGTGAGTAGTTTACCTCAGACCTTCGGGTCCATAGTTATTAGCTAGATGGCTTGTTCTCTCTTTTTGGATCTCAATACAAAGTTCTCCCCCTCTCTTGTGGAGATCTATTCGATGTAATCTTCTTTTGCGATGTGTTTGTTGAGACCGATGAATTGTGGGTTTATGATCAAGTTTATCTATGAAAAATATTTGAATCTTCTCTGAATTATTTTATGTATGATTGGTGATCTTTGCAAGTCTCTTCGAATTATCAGTTTGGTTTGGCCTACTAGATTGATCGTTCTTGCAATGGGAGAAGTGCTTAGCTTTGGGTTCAATCTTGCGGTGTCCTTTCCCAGTGACAGTAGGGGCAGCAAGGCACGTATTGTATTGTTGCCATCGAGGATAACAAGATGGGGTTTTCATCATATTTCATGAGTTTATCCCTCTACATCATGTCATCTTGCTTAAGGCGTTACTCTGTTCTTATGAACTTAATACTCTAGATGCATGTTGGATAGCAGTCGATGTGTGGAGTAATAGTAGTAGATGCAGGCAGGAGTCGGTCTACTTGTCTCGGACGTGATGCCTATATACATGATCATACCTAGATATTCTCATAACTATGCTCAATTCTGTCAATTGCTCAACAGTAATTTGTTCACCCACCGTAAAATACTTATGCTCTTGAGAGAAGCCACTAGTGAAACCTATGGCCCCCGGGTCTATCTTCATCATATTAATCTTCCAATACTTAGTTATTTTCATTGCTTTTATTTTACTTTGCATCTTTATCATAAAAATACCAAAAATATTATCTTATCATATCTATCAGATCTCACTCTCGTAAGTGACCGTGTAGGGATTGACAACCCCTTATCGCGTTGGTTGTGAGGATTTATTTGTTTTGTGCAGGTGCGAGGGACTCGCGCATAGCCTCCTACAGGATTGATACCTTGGTTCTGAAAAACGGAGGGAAATACTTACGCTACTTTGCTGGATCACCCTTTCCTCTTCAAGGGAAAACCAACGCAGTGCTCAAGAGGTAGCAAGAAGGATTTCTGGCGCCGTTGCCAGGGAGGTCTACGCAAAAGTCAACATACCAAGTACCCATCACAAACCCTTATCTCCTGCATTACATTATTTGCCATTTGCCTCTCGTTTTCCTCTCCCCCACTTCACCCTTGCCGTTTTATTCGCCCCCCCCCTCTCTCTCTATCCTCCCTCTCTTTCTCTATTTGCCTCTTTTTGCCTTTTACACTTTCTACCATTATGTCTGAAATTGGGGAAATTATTGTCGATATGGACAATAATAATATCATGAAAAATTCTGATGCTCTTGCTGAAGAACCCCCTATCTTACATACAAAAAAATTCCGTATTGGTAGTGGTAATATTATTGGAAAAGGAGTTATCCAAGATTTCTTTACTTGTGTTGGTGCTTTACCTTCTATGGGTAGTTCTATCCTTCATAGAACTAGTAGTCTTGTGGACGCTATTGCCATGCTTGTAGTTGAACTTGAAAGACAATTCATGCACATGCACCCTTGCATACAAAGGATTTTTCTAGAATTTTCTAATATTGAGCATTCTTCTGATAAGCGTGCCACTACTATCTTTTTGGCTCATGAGTTTAGATTCATAATAAAAGAGGCCAAAGAAATCTTTGCGCATTATAGGGTGGACGCTTGTCGTCCTCCCATAGAGGCTATCCTTTTTGATCAAGAAGAAATAATGCGTTTTCAATCTCTAGACTATGTTGCTTTCAATGAAAATCTTAGAAAAAGGGTTCCTACCAATGTTTTAGTTGATAGAATTTCTGAACTTAATGATGATTTGGCCATTCGAAATAATGAACTAGGATATTCTCTTGAGTGAAGGCTCACAAAGTTCTGTCAAAAGAATGCTTATACTGATGAATTGGTTGTGCAATACGAAGGGCCAAAGGAGGAACCTATACCTCCCAAAGTTGATCTTGGGGACTTTTGTCCCATTAAATTTAGCCCTTTTGATTACTTTTGATTGCCTCAAAGAAAACTTTCTGCCGAACGTAGATAATATGAAATGAGTTTTAATGATCTATCTTACTATTATGGCAATACCTATATCTATCCTTGCTTTTTATGCCGAGCTAGGGGCGTTAAACTATAGCGCTTGTTGGGAGGCAACCCAATTTTATTTTTATTCCTTGCCTTTTGCTCCTGTTTAGTAATAAATAATTTATCTAGCCTATGTTTTGGTTGTGTTTTTTGTGTTTTATTAGTGTTTGTTCCAAGTAGAACCGTTGGGAAGACTTGGGGAAAGTCTTGTTAATCTTGCTGTAAAAAACAGAAACTTTAGCGCTCACGAGAACTACTGCCATTTTTATTTGGAAAGTGCTATTTAGTTAATTATTTTTGGAGATGATTAATAGATAAATTCCTCACGTCCAGCAATTTATTTTAGAATTTTTGTGGTTCCATATCTTGCGCTAGCTACAGATTACTACAGACTGTTCTGTTTTTGACGGATTCTGTTTTTCGTGTGTTGTTTGCTTATTTTGATGAATCTATGGCTAGTAAAATAGTTTATAAACCATAGAGAAGTTGGAATACAGTAGGTTTAACACCAATATAAATAAATAATGAGTTCATTATAGTACCTTGAAGTGGTCTTTTGTTTTCTTTCGCTAACGGAGCTCATGAGATTTTCTACTTTAAGTTTTGTGTTGTGAAGTTTTCAAGTTTTGGGTAAGGATTTGATGGAGTATGGAACATGGAGTGGCAAGAACCTAAGATTTGGGATTCCCATGGAATCCCAAGATAATCTAAGGACAGCAAAAATCCAAAGCTTGGGGATGCCCCGGAAGGCATCCCCTCTTTCGTCTACTTCCATCGGTAACTTTACTTGGAGCTATATTTTTATTCACCACATGATATGTGTTTTGCTTGGAGTGTCTTGTATGATTTGAGTCTTTGATTTTTAGTTTACCACAATCATATTTGCTGTACACACCTTTTGAGATAGACACACATGATTCAGCAATTATTAGAATACTCTATGTGCTTCACTTATATCTTTTGAGTTATATAGTTTTGCTCTAGTACTTCACTTATATCTTTTAGAGAACGGTGGTGGATTTGTTTTATAGAAACTATTGATCTCTCATGCTTCACTTAGATTATTTTGAGAGTCTTGAATCGCATGGTAATTTGCTTAAATAATCCTAATATGCTAGGTATTCAAGATTAGTAAAAACCTTCTTATGAGTGTTTTGAATACTAAGAGAAGTTTGATGCTTGATGATTGTTTTGAGATATGGAGGTAGTGATATTAAAGTTGTGCTAGTTGAGTAGTTGTGAAATTGAGAAATACTTGTGTTGAAGTTTGCAAGTCCCATAGCATGCACGTATGGTAAACGTTATGTAATAAATTTGAAACATGAGGTGTTCTTTGATTGTCTTCCTTATGAGTGGCGGTCGGGGACGAGCGATGGTCTTTTCCTACCAATCTATCCCCCTAGGAGCATGCGCGTAGTGCTTGGTTTTTGATGACTTTTAGATTTTTGCAATAAGTATGTGAGTTCTTTATGACTAATGTTGAGTCCATGGATTATACGCACTCTCACATTTCCATCATTGCTAGCCTCTTCGGTACCGTGCATTGCCCTTTCTCACATTGAGAGTTGGTGCAAACTTCACCGGTGCATACAAACCCCGTGATATGATACGCTCTGTCACACATAAACCTCCTTATATCTTCTGATACGTCTCCAACGTATCTACTTTTCCAAACACTTTTGCCCTTGTTTTGGACTCTAACTTGCATGATTTGAATGGAACTAACCCGGACTGACGCTGTTTTTAGCAGAATTACCATGGTGTTATTTATGTGCAAGAGCAAACGTTCTCGGAATGACCTGAAACTTCACGAGCCACTTTTCAGAAAATAAGAAAAATACCTGCAAAAGATGAAGGCCAGGGGGCCCACCACCTCTCCACGAGGGTGGGGGGCACGCCCCTACCTCGTGGGCCCCCTGTTGACTCTCCGACTCCAACTCCAACTCCATATATTGAGTTTCGGGGAGAGAAAAAATCAGAGAGAAGAAATCATCGCGTTTTACGATACGGAGCCGCCGCCAAGCACTAAAACCTCTCGGGAGGGCCGATCTGGATTCCGTTCGGGGCTCCGAAGAGGGGAATCCATCGCCATCATCATCATCAACCATCCTCCATCACCAATTTCATGATGCTCACCGCCGTGCGTGACTAATTCCATCGTAGGCTTGCTGGACGATGATGGGTTGGATGGGATCTATCATGTAATCGAGTTAGTTTTGTTAGGGTTTGATCCCTAGTGTCCACTATGTTCTGAGATTGATGTTGCTATGACTTTGGTATGCTTAATGCTTGTCACTAGGGCCCGAGTGCCATGATTTCAGATCTGAACCTATTATGTTTTCATCAATATATAGAGTGTTCTTGATCCTATCTTGCAAGTCTATAGTCACCTATTATGTGTTATGATCCATTAACCCCGAAGTGACAATAATCGGGATACTTACCGGTGATGACCGTAGTTTGAAGAGTTCATGTATTCACTATGTGTTAATGCTTTGTTCCGGTTATCTATTAAAAGGAGGCCTTAATATCCCTTAGTTTCCGTAAGGACCCCGCTGCCACGGGAGGGTAGGACAAAAGATGTCATGCAAGTTCTTTTCCATAAGCACGTATGACTATATTCGGAATACATGCCTACATTATATTGACGAACTGGAGCTAGCTCTGTGTCACCTAGGTTATGATTGTTACATGATGAACCACATCCGGCATAATTCTCCATCACCGATCCATTGCCTACGAGCTTTCCATATATTGTGCTTCTCTTATTTACTTTCCCGTTGATATTGCTATCATCACTACAAAATACCAAAAACATTGCTTTTACAACCGTTACCTTTTGTTACCATTATCAATACTATCATATTACTTTGCTACTAAATAGTTCGCTGCAGATATTAATTTTCCAGGTGTGGTTGAATTGACAACTCAACTGCTAATACTTGAGAGTATTATTTGGCTCTCCTTGTGTCGAATCAATAAATTTGGGTTGAATACTTTACCCTTGAAAACTGTTGCGATCCCCTATACTTGCGGGTTATCAAGACTATTTTCTGGCGCCGTTGCCGGGGAGCATAGCTCTATTATTTGAGTCACTTGGGAAATATATCTGCTTATCATTATGAAGAACTTGAGAGATCCAAAAACCAAGATCTATCCCTCAACTACGAGGGGAGGTAAGGAACTGCCATCTAGCTCTGCACTTGATTCACCTTCTGTTATGAGTAAGTTTGCGACACCTACACCTGCTTCTGCTATTCGTTCTGATATGTCGCATGTTATTGATGATGCCACTTCTACTATGCATGATACTTATGATGAAACTCCCTCTATGCCTGATACTACTATGCCACTTAGTGATTTTCTTGATAAACAACTTGCAAGGGCTAGAGAAATTGAAAATATTGAATATGATGATACTGATGAAAGTGATGATGAAGAATCACTTGTTATTCCTAAGGGTTATGTTTTTGATCAAGAAGCTTCTTTAGCTATTTTAGCTTGTGAAAATAGAAATGAACTCAAAAGATTATTAGCTAAATGGAGTAAGCAATCTCTAAATGCTAGAATGAAACCTGACCCTGCTTTTGCTACTTCACCTATCTTTGTTACTGATAAGGATTATGAATTCTCTGTTGATCCTGATATAATTACTTTGGTTGAATCTAATCCTTTTCATGGTTATGAATCTGAAACTGTTGTGGCACATCTTACTAAATTAAATGATATAGCTACCCTGTTCACTAATGATGAGAGAACTCACTACTATTATATCCTTAAAATATTTCTGTTCTCACTAAAGGGTGATGCTAAGATATGGTTTAATTTTCTTGATCCTGGTTGTGTGTGTAGTCCCCAGGATATGATTTATTACTTCTCTGCTAAATATTTCCCTGCTCATAAGAAACAAGCTGCTTTAAGGGATATATATAATTTTGTGCAAATTGAAGAAGAGAGTCTCCCACAAGCTTGGGGGAGGCTTCTCCAATTACTTAATGCTTTGCCTGATCATCCTCTTAAGAAAAATGAAATACTTGATATCTTTTATAATGGACTAACTGATGCCTCCAGAGATTACCTAGATAGTTGTGCTGGTTCTGTTTTCAAGGAAAGAACACCAGATGAAGCTGAAATTCTATTGAATAATATGTTGACAAATGAAATTAATTGGACACCTCAGGAGCGAATTCCTGAGCCTATTCCTAAACCAACCGCAAAGAAGAGGGGTATTCTATTTCTCAATCCTGAAGATATGCAAGAGGCAAAGAAATCTATGAAAGAAAAAGGTATTAAAGCTAAAGATGTTAAGAATTTACGTCCTATTGAAGAAATACATGGTCTTAATTTACCGCCTATTGAAGAAACATATGATCCAAATCCTCCTCCTATTGAAGAAACTCATGGTCTTGATAACCCGACACAGGTAGTAAAGGTAAATTCTCTCTATAGATATGATAAAGCTGAAATCCCATTTACTAAATTTGCTAGCCCATGCTTAGATGAGTTTGATAAATTTATGGCTAAGCAAGAAGACTTTAATGCTTATTTTGGTAGACAATTGAAAAATAATTCAAATATGCTTGAACACTTGGGTGATTATATGGCTAATGTTAAGGGTGAACTTAAACTTATTAGTAAACATGCTTCTATGGTTACCACTCAAGTAGAACAAGTACTTAAAGCTCAAAATGATTTGCTCAATGAATTGAATAGTAAGGATAATGATAACGCTGCTCGAGTGGCCACTAGAACTGGTAGAATGACTCAGGAACTTTTGTATCCTGAAGGCCACCCTAAGAGAATTGAGCAAGATTCTTAGAGAAATAATATAGATGCACCTAGTCCTCCTAAAAGGAAGAAAAAGAAAAATGATAAGACTTTGCATGCTTCTAGTGATCCTATTGTTGAAACACCTGAGAATCCAAATGATATTTCTATTTCTGATGCTGAAACTCAATCTGGTAATGAACCTGAAACTAGTGATAATGTTAATAATAATGTTCATAATGATGCTCAACCTAGTAATGATAATGACATAGAAATTGAACTTGATGTTGATCTTGATAACCCACAATCAAAGAATCAACGTTATGAAAAGAAAGACTTTGTTGCTAGGAAACATGTTAAAGAAAGACAGCCTTGGGTTCAGAAACACATTCCCTTTCCTCCCAAACCATCCAAGAAAAAGGATGATGAGGATTTTGAGCGCTTTGCTGAAATGATTAGACCTATCTTTTTGCGTATGCGATTAACTGATATGCTCAAAACCAATCCTTATGCTAAGTACATGAAAGATATTATTACAAATAAAAGAAAGATACCGGAAGCTAAAATTTCCACCATGCTTGCTAATTATACTTTTAAGGGTGGAATACCAAAGAAACTTGGAGATCCGGGTGTACCCACTATATCATGCTCTATTAAAAGAAACTATGTTAAAACTGCTTTATGTGATCTTGGAGCTGGTGTTAGTGTTATGCCTCTCTCTTTATATTGTAGACTTGAGTTGAATAAGTTGACACCTACTGAAATATCTTTGCAAATGGCTGATAAATCAACTGCTATACCTGTCGGTATTTGTGAGGATGTGCGTGTTGTAGTTGCAAACGTTACTATTTTAACGAACTTTGTTATTCTTGATATTCCCGAGGACGATAGTATGTCTATTATTCTTGGAAGACCCTTTCTGAATACTGCAGGGGCTGTTAGTGATTGCACTAAAGGCAATGCCACTTTTCATGTTCATGGTAATGATCATACGGTACACTTTCCGAGGAAACAACCTCAAGTTCATAGTATCAACTCTATTGGAAAAATTCCATCGATTATATTTGAAGGTTTTGAATTTCCTCTTCCTACTGCCAAGAAGAAATATGATATTCTTATTATTGGGGATGTGCATATCCCTGTTGAGGTAACATAGTGTTATTCAAATTTTTTCCGGTTCCATGTTATTCGGAATGAGTTCGTTAACAAGACTTGATCAACCTTGTTAGTGGATTCCTTTTGATGATCATGAGATGGATGAAACTAGAAGGCACAACCTTCTGTACCCCACTTTTACTTTCTGTTATTTATATTAAATAAAATAAAAATAAATATTTTTCTGTCTGTTATCTGATTATCCGTGCAATATAAAAATACCTCGAAAATAAAGTTCTCCAAATGCCCTGAAATTTAAATATGATTTTTTCTAGAATATTTGAGAATATTTGGCACAAAGAACACAGCAGGGGGCCAACCACCTGCCCACGAGGGTGGAGGACGCGTCCTACCCCCTGGGCACGCCCCCTGCCTCGTGGGCCCATGGTGGCCCTCCTCCACTTATTCCTGCACCCACACACTTCTTCTTCCTCCCACAAAAACGAATATCCAGCTCAAGCACGAGTTCTAGCTCATCTTGCTGCCATTTTCGATCTCCTTGCTCAAAGCACCTCTCACAAAACTGCTTGGGGATATTGTTCCTTGGTATGTGACTCCTCCACTTATTCCTGCACCCACACACTTCATCTTCCTCCCACAAACACGAATATCCAGCTCAAGCACGAGTTCTAGCTCATTTTGCTGCCATTTTCGATCTCCTTGCTCAAAGCACCTCTCACAAAACTTCTTGGGGAGATTGTTCCTTGGTATGTGACTCCTCCATTGGTCCAATTAGTTTTTGTTCTAGTGCTTTATTCATTGCAAATTTTTGCTGCTTAGGTGACCCTGTTCTTGAGCTTGCATGTCAAATTTATATGGTCAAAAGTAGTTTTGATCCATGATATAGGCCCTAGGCACTTGTAGGAGTAGTTGCTACCAATATTATTGAGTTTGGTTTACCTTTTATTTTGAAGTTACTAAAAATTTCAGAATTTTTCAGAAAATGATGAGGAGACTTTTGAGGGGCTCATCGAGCCAAAGCTCGAAGGAAAAGGCACCAAAGCCTAAGTATAATCTGCCTCGCACAGCGGAGGTTCGGGCGTGTGAATGACCTTCCGAGGATTTCTTGAGAGCAGCCGGGATTTATGAACATTTTCATGAATTGGCTCAAAATGCAGGCCTCACCGCTTTCCTCCATGACCAATGCGATCAGTATCTCTTACTCACAAATACCTTTGTGCAAAACTTTCATTTCCATTCTAGGAACTCACCACCTATGGTGGAGTTTCATTTATATGATGAGCATAGGGAGATGTCACTTTATGATTTTTGTCGGATTTGTTTAGTCCCTTTTGAGGGCAAGACAGAAGAACCACATCGTGATGATGTGGAGGGGTTTATTGATACTATCACTGTAGGGGAAACAAGGAAGGTTTCCGATGCACGAATCACTACCATACATTTTCCTGTTTTACGCTATTTTGCATTATTTGCTAGTCGTTGTTTAATTGGACGTGGAAACTGTGGAAACCTTAGTATCCCTGATATTATTATTTTGCTCCAAGGTTTATACAGTGATAACACTTTTAGTATGGGCGGCATTATTGCCAAACGGTTAAGTCTGAACCGTACAAAGGGCCCCATCTTTGGAGGCATCTATGCCTCACGCCTAGCTGCACATTTTAACATACCTATTAGGCATGCTGAGAAGGAAGAAAAAGTGCCGCCTCGTGTTTATCTAGATTATAAAAGTATGGTGGCACATGATTTTATGGTTAAGAATAGGGAAGGAGAACTTAAATATCAATTGTTCTTTAATAAACATCATCCTATGACTATTACCCTGCCTGCTGAAAGTGCAATCATGCCCTTATATTATGTTTTTGATGTTAATGACAATCTACATGTAGGGGACTAACAATGGTTGTCAAGTGAATCTCAGGTGTTGGTCCCCGGTTTGTCAAATTGCGTGTGGATCAAGAGCATACGAAGTGGGTTGTCTCAAGGATGAAGTGCTAAAATGATGTTACATTTTATTTCCTTGAGTATAGGATCCCGCACTATTAAGAGGGGATCGATTGGGTTCGTAACGGACTTGCTCGAGTCAAAAATACTCCTGTCTATAGCTTTTTTCATCCCTTCTTAACTCTAAAACTTTCTGTCTCTGGGAGCGCCAGATGTCCGGGCCTCGTGCCGGATGTCCGGGCTGCTCCCCGGATGTCCGACTCATGCCCCGGATATCTGGCTCTTGCCGTTTTCCTTTCCAGAAGGTTGTCTGTTTTACGCCGGATGTCCGGATGTTCGCCGGATTTCCGGGCCCTCCTATCTCACTGGATGTCCGGGCCCTATCCCAGATGTCCGGCCCCTTACTGCCGTAAAACTGATATGTTTGTGTAAACACTTGTGGGCTCCCTGGATGTCCGGCTATCTTCCGGATGTCCAGGCTCTCCTGTTATGCCGGATGTCCGGGCTTGACCCCCGGATGTCCGGCCCCTCTGTTTCCTGCTCTGTTTCTGTCTTGCTCTTCATGTGGCTTGCTAGGCCGGATGTCCGGCCCCTAGCCCGGATGTCCGGCCTGCATGTTCACTTGCACTACAACGGCCATATTTGAGCTCACATTATATATAGCCCTTCTTCCCCACGGGAGAGGGTTGACCATTCACTCTTGAACAAACCCTAGAACACATCTCACTCTCTCTCCCTCTTACACCTCCACACCAAATCTTAGATCCCCAAGGGATTTGAGAGCATTCGAGACAAGTTGTCCAATCAAGTGATAGATCCACCCCTTCTCCATCTTTGCACCAAAGGAATTTGTGATTTGAGAAAGTCTTGAGCTTTTCCCCATCGATCTTGTTACTCTTGGAGGTTGGAGACTCCTAGGCGGTAGGAGTCTTTCGGAGAGGAATCGATCTTTGTGATTACCCCCGAAAAGTTTGTGAGGGTTTGGAGACCACCTCAAGGTCTACCATTAGTGGTTGAGAAACGCCTTCGCGGTGTTGTCTCAAAGGGAGAATAGGGTGAGCCTTCGTGGCGTTGGTGTGCCTTCGTGGTAACATCCACCTCTCTAACGGTGACGTAGCTTCCCTCCAAGGAAGTGAACATCGGCATACATCCTCGTCTCCCGGAGTTGCCGTTATCCCTAACCCTAACTCTCTACCTGTGGTTACTTGTCTCTTAGCACTTACTTCATCACTTTGTATTTGCCTAGTTACTACTTGTGTTACCTGCTTAGTACTTAGTACTTCACTTGCAATTGTTAGGCTCACTTTCACATTCTGCATTATTGCCTAAAAATTGTTAAGTAACAATTAAAATTTGTAGTTGTACCTATTCACCCCCCCTCTAGGTCCATCTCGATCCTTTCACCTGCTCCTTCTTTGTTTGATTTATCTGTAGGCACGTACCTTGTTCCGTTGAAGGCTATTCACGCCTACCGGAACCCTGCACCAGTTGTGGAGCCAGAGACGGAACCACAAGTTGATCCTCCACGGCAGTCTAATTATCAGTGGGATCCGGAGATGATTGTCAGTCAGTGGCAAGCGGAGTCTTCCTCCTCTTCTTCTTAGTACGACCCCAACTATTATTATGGATATCCGCCAGGCCAGCCGTGGCCATAGACCAACTTAGGCCAAAAGCATAAGCTTGGGGGAGTACGTATTTCCCACTGACATTACATTTATGTTCACACACTCATTGCTAGATGTCGGTGCTCATACTTTTTCATTGTATCATCCATGCTAGTTTATTTTCCCTTTTATGCTTTCTTCTTGTGTGTTTAATAAACCTTAAGAAAAACCAAAAAATTAGTCGTAGCTTTTAATTAGTTTACTTTCCATGCTTCCAGTAGTAATTAAAAAGAAAACCCAAAAATATTTCCTGTTCTTCTTTTGCTCATTGGGAACTTTCCCATGTAAATAGTTTTATTTCTTTTCTTTTCTTTGGGGGTCGATAGGAGAAGACCATAATTAAATTGTTGAAGTGGCTCTTATATTTATTATTGTTTATCTGACAAAAGTGCCCATATTGCCTTGTCTTCTCCTATTTATTGAATGCTTGCAGATTCCAGCTTAGTCCAATGCACGTGCACTATTATTATTATTCACACCATTCGGTTGTGAAAGTGAAAGGCAATTATGATGATATATGATGGACTGACTGAGATGAGAAAAGCTGGTATGAACTCGACCTCTTTTGTTTTTGTAAATATGATTAGTTCGTCGTTCCTGATTCAGTCTATTATGAATAAACATGTTTGCAATGACAACTAGAGACCATAGTTTCTTATGCCATGCTTGATTAGCTATGAGTTATAATGGTTTACCTTGCGTGCCAACATGCTATTAAAATGGTTATGATGTGGTATGATAGGGTGGTATCCTCCTCTGAATGATTTAAGTGACTTGACTTGGCACATGTTCACGCATGTAGTTGAAACAAAATCAACATAGCCTTCACGATATTTATGTTCATGGTGGATTATATCCTACTCATGCTTGCATTCGGTGTTGATTAATTTTAATGCATGTTCATGGCTGTTGTCGCTCTCTAGCTGGTCGCTTCCCAGTCTTTTGCTAGCCTTCACCTATACTAAGCGGGAATACTGCTTGTGCATCGAATCCCTTAAACCCCAAAGTTATTCCACATGAGTCAACTATACCTACCTATTTACGGTATCTACCTGCCGTTCCAAGTAAATTTGTATGTGCCAAACTCTAAACCTTCAAATAAATATCCTGTTTTGTATGCTTGAATAGCTCATGTATCAACTAGGGCTGTCCGTATCTTCCATGTTAGGCGGGTTATTCTTAAGAGGAGTGGACTCCGCTCCTTACTCACGAGATAAATGGCTGGTCACCGGGATGCCCAGTCCCATGCTTTATGCAAACTAAATCAAAATAATTGCAAACAAAACTCCCCCTGGGACTCTTGTTAGTTGGAGGCACTCGTTGTTTCGAGCAAGCCATGGATTGATGCTTGTTGGTGGAAGGGGGAGTATAAACTTTACCATTCTATTTGAGAACCGCCTATAATGTGTGTAGCATGGAAGATATCGCCATCTCTTGGTTGTTATGTTGAACAATGAAAGTATACCACTCAAAATATTATTCACCTCTGTTTCCAAACCGAGCTCTGGCACCTCTACAAATCCCTGCTTCCCTCTGCGAAGGGCCTATCTATTTACTTTTATGCTAAGTTATCATCCTCTTATTAAAAAGCACCAGTTGGAGAGCACCGCTGTCATTTGCATTCATTATTATTAGTTTACAATGAGTATGACTTGACTGGATCTCTTTTACCATGAATTACAATGTCTAGTTAGTCCTTGGTCTTTAAAGGCGCTCTGCATTTATGTTTTGTGGTCTCAGAAAGGGCTAGCGAGATACGATCTTGTTATATCATATTATGATTGTTTTGAGAAAGTGTTGTCACCCGAGATTTATTATTATGGCTCACTAGTTGATTATACTATTGAAATGAGTAAACTTGAGACCTATGCGTTATTGTGAATGTGGTTAGTCATAATCTTTGCTGAAAACTTGAATGTTGGCTTTAAATATTTACAACAACAAGAGCAAACAGAGTTTGTAAAAGTTTTTCTTTGTCAGTTTCAGTTTGTCAACTGAATTGCTTGAGGACAAGCAAGGTTTAAGCTTGGGGGAGTTGATACGTCTCCAACGTATCTACTTTTCCAAACACTTTTTCCCTTGTTTTGGACTCTAACTTTCATGATTTGAATGGAACTAACCCGGACTAACATTGTTTTCAGCAAAATTACCATGGTGTTATTTATGTGGAGGAGCAAACGTTCTTGGAATGACCTGAAACTTCACGGAGACACTTTTTAGAAAATAAGAAAAATACCTTCAAAAGATGAAGGCCAGGGGGCCCACCACCTCTCCACGAGGGTGGGAGGCGCGCCCCCTACCTCGTGGGCCCCCTGTTGACTCTCCGACTCCAACTCCAACTCCATATATTGAGTTTCGGGGAGAAAAAAATTAGAGAGAAGAAATCATCGCGTTTTACGATACGGAGCCGCCGCCAAGCCCTAAAACCTCTCGGGAGGGCTGATCTAGAGTCCGGTCGGGGCTCCAGAGAGGGGAATCCATCGCCATCGTCATCATCAACCATCCTCCATCATCAATTTCATGATGCTCACCGCCGTGCGTGAGTAATTCCATCGTAGGCTTGCTGGACGGTGATGGGTTGGATGGGATCTATCATGTAATCAAGTTAGTTTTCTTAGGGTTTGATCCCTAGTTCCACTATGTTCTGAGATTGATGTTGCTATGACTTTGGTATGCTTAATGCTTGCCACTAGGGCCCGAGTGCCATGATTTCAGATCTGAACCTATTATGTTTTCATCAATATATGAGTGTTCTTGATCCTATCTTGCAAGTCTATAGTCACCTATTATGTGTTATGATCCGTTAACCCCGAAGTGACAATAATCGGGATACTTACCGGTGATGACCGTAGTTTGAGGAGTTCATGTATTCACTATGTGTTAATGCTTTGTTCCGGTTCTCTATTAAAAGGAGGCCTTAATATCCCTTAGTTTTCGTAAGGACCCCACTGCCACGGGAGGGTAGGACAAAAGATGTCATGCAAGTTCTTTTCCATAAGCACATATGACTATATTCGGAATACATGCCTACATTATATTGACGAACTGGAGCTAGTTCTGTGTCACCCTAGGTGATGACTGTTACATGATGAACCGCATCCGGCATAATTCTCCATCACCGATCCATTGCCTACGAGCTTTCCATATATTGTGCTTCGCTTATTTACTTTCCTGTTGCTATTGCTATCATCACTACAAAATACCAAAAACATTGCTTTTACAACCGTTACCTTTTGTTACCGTTATCACTACTATCATATTACTTTGCTACTATCTTCCTCAAAACAGCCACCATACCTACCTATTATGGCATTTCCATAGCCATTCTGAGATATATTGCCATGCAACTTTCCACCATCCCGTTTATCATGACACATTCATCATTTTCATATTGCTTTGCATGATCATGTAGTTGACATCGTATTTGTGGCAAAGCCACCATTCATAATTCTTTCATACATGTCACACTTGATTCATTGCATATCCCGGTACACCGTCGGAGGCATTCATATAGAGTCATACCTTGTTCTAGTATCGAGTTGTAATCATTGAGTTGTAAATAAATAGAAGTGTGATGATCATCATTTAATAGAGCATTGTCCCAATAAAAAAAGGCCAAATAAAAAAAGGGAGGCCCAAAGAAATAGAAATGGAAAGGGAAAATGCTACTATCTTTTTTCCACACTTGCGCTTCAAAGTAGCACCATGATCTTCATGATAGAGAGTCTCTTGTTTTGTCACTTTCATATACTAGTGGGAATTTTTCATTACAGAACTTGGCTTGTATATTCCAACAATGAGCCTCCTCAAGTGCCCTAGGTCTTCGTGAGCAAGCAAGTTGGATGCACACCCACTAGTTTCTTTTGTTGAGCTTTCATACATTTATAGCTCTAGTGCATCCGTTGCATGGCAATCCCTACTCCTTGCATTAACATCAATCGATGGGCATCTCCATAGCCCATTGATTAGCCTCGTAGATGTGAGACTTTCTCCTTTTTTGTCTTCTCCACATAACCCCCATCATTATACTCTGTTCCACCCATAGTGCTATATCCATGGCTCACGCTCATGTATTGTATAAAGGTTTATAAAGTTTGAGATTACTAAAGTATGAAATAATTTCTTGGCTTGTCATCGGGGTTGTGCATGATGAGAGCATTCTTGTGTGATGAAAATGGAGCATGACTAAACTATATGATTTTGTAGGGATGAACTTTCTTTGGCCATGTTATTTTGAGAAGACATAATTGCTTAGTTAGTATGCTTGAAGTATTATTATTTCTATGTCAATATTAAACTTTTATCTTGAATCTTTCGGATCTGAATATTCATGCCACAATTAAGAAGAATTACATTGAAATTATGCCTAGTAGCATTCCACATCAAAAATTTGTTTTTATCATTTACCTACTACAGGACGAGCATGAATTAAGCTTGGGGATGCTTGATATGTCTCCAACGTATCTATAATTTTTGATTGCTCCTGTCACAGCCCTAGCTTAGTCTTGCCTATCCTTGCATAACCTCCATGCATCATGTTTACTTTTCCTCAGAAAGTTGAAATGGGGATGGCAGAAACCCCCAGCACCACTTAATCCAACTAGGGTTACTAAAATATTTTTCAATGATCCTGAAATGCCCTTCAAAAATGTTCATCATCTGTGTCTTGGTCTAAAACCTTTGACAAAAATGGTTCACATTTTTCTAGGACAACATTGGGTCACTGAATTAAATTATATGCTATTTGCATTTGGGCATTTAAATGCTATACAATATTTTAGATGTCCAAATAATGCTAAACTGAAATGTTCCATGTTGGTTATATGCTAAACAGTGGGCATGAGCAGTTTGGTGATTTTTGAAAGTGCCTAAGCATTTTTAGAAAAGCCACAAAGTTGCAGAAAAATATAAAACAGGAAATAAAATAGAGAAAGGAGAAAGTTACCTGGCTTACCTGCAGCTCACCTGTGCAGCCCACCTGGCATGTCCACTTGGCGGCCCAGCCCACCAGGGGCACCGCTATCTTCAACCTCTGCCTACTGGCAGAGGCGTGTCGACGCGCGCGCGATCGCCGTGGCCTCCTCCCTGTCTGCTTCCTCCTTTTCCGGCCCTTCTCGCGACACCAGGAGACATGGACAAAGCCCCAAACCGACCCCCTTCCCCTCTGGTCACTCTCCCCCTTCTCCCCGCTCGATCTCGAGCTCGGCCGAACGAGCTCGTTGCCACCATCCACTGCCACCGCAGCCACTGGCCCTCCCTCGCCTCGCCGACCAGTCCAGAGGGTCCGCAGCATCGCCCTCATCACCTACGCAGAGCCAAGCTACGCCGGATGCCCTGCATCGCCGGCTACCTCGTCTTCTTCTACCTCGGGCACCCGAGATCGCCATCGACGATTGGCTCCATCCAGACCGTCCCCGGCCGTGCTGTCCGCTCCAGGAGACTCGCCGTGAGACCCTCTTCCTTTCCCCTCTTCTCTCGTGCTCGCGCTCGTCCCCTAGCTCCATTTCCCACCACGGCCGAGAGCATCTCGCCGCCGGCCATGGCGTAGCCGTGGCCACAGCCGCGCTAGCTCACAACGGAGTGCGTCACCATGCTCAGGAAGCCCCAGGAGCCTAACGCACACACTCACTTGCTCCGACGTGAACCGTAGCACCAACCCCGCAATCACCCGAACTCCGGCACCACCCCGAGCTTGTTTCCAGCGAGCTCCGGCCATCCCTGCTGCCGCCACATGCAACACTGGATGCGGGTGAGCTCCAGCTCCCCGTAGATGGCCTCGGCCGCCCGTTTTGTCGCCGGAGACGCAAACCCGAGGCTCGCCGCCGCGACTGGCCTCGCCGGCGTCAAGTCGCCGACAGGTTTGACCCCCCGCTGACCGAGTTGACCTGGGTGGGCCCTGTTTGACCCACTGGTCTATGACATGCGGGCTCTGCCCGGCTAATTAATCTAGTTTAGGTTTAAATTTAATTAGTTTAACCTAGGTTAGTGCTAATTAAACTAGGTTAGTTTAGTTAGACACTGACCTGTGGACCCCACTGGTCAGGTTTGACCCAGACCAGCTTCTGTTGACCAGCTGACGTCACGCCGACGCACTGCTGACGCAATAAAGCATTTACTGGATTTATTCTTTTACAGGAAATTCCAGAAAATAGCCAAAACTTCTAAAAATCATAGAAAATAATCTATAACTCCAAATGAAATAAATTATATATGAAAAATTATCAAAAAAATTCAAGGAATCCATCTATACTATTTTCATGCATGTTTGAACAATGTTTGTCCTCTGTTTTGGACAAAACAAATAAAGGGCATTTAAATAATCATATATGGAGTTGGAATTTGAATCTTGTATTCAAACCAACTTCATTTAAATCATAACTAGTTGCATTAGCTCAATCAACAGCATATTGCCATGTCATGATCATGCATCATATTGTTGCATCACATTGATTGTGTTCTTCCTTGTTTGCCGGTAATTGTCCCCTCTCGGTAGACGCTGCTCCGACGCTATGATCGTTGACACTGATGGAGACTCAATGTTATCTTCAGAAGTGCCAGGCAAGCACAACCCCCTTGTTCATTCTGATACAAGCCCACTCTCTCGCTCCTGCTCTCTTTTACTGCATTAGGACAACAACGATTCATCTGTTACTCATTACGGTAGTTGAACCCCTTATCCTCTGCATGACCTGTCATTGCCACAATAAATAGATGAAACCCACTAGCATGAGTAGGAGTTGTTTGAGCCCTGATGTGCCTACCCATTCATGCTTGTTTGTCATGCCTGGTCCATCGGGGATGAACCGAAGGTGTGTAAACATGTCCTACAATGTGTGAGCCAAGTGTGTGAACACGATTTGGTAAAGGTAGCGGCGAGAGGCCATGTAGGAGTACATGGTGGGTTGTCTCATTGAAACCGTTCTTAGGAACTGAGTTCTGTGTTTGTGATCCATGAAACAGTTACTACCACGCATTGGGCCCGAAACCAATGGACCCTCTCGGCTTCTTGGTCACCCTTGTCCTCTTTCCAGGAGTTGCAACTAGTTTCTGGTGTTTATACTATATGTGTTGGCGGCCGTGCGTAGTGCTGACCCTAGGGGTGGGCTATGATGCGGTAGATACACCGTGGCACGGTGTACCGGGCACCCATTTGGTGTCCCGGGAACCCTGTTCACATTGTTCGGGGCCGTATGTGAAAACCTCGGCTGGACTCCCTGCGGATGGAACCTGGATAGGCGATAAACCTGGACTAGAGACTTGAGTGTTTAGGTAGGCCGTGGCCGACACCCTCGTTGGGCTTCCGCTTGAAGGTTGCCGAGTACATGTCGTGTAAACGACGGTAAGTGGTGAGAGCGTGTGTGAAGAAGTACACCCCTGTAGGGTTAACATCATCTACTCGAATAGCCGTGTCCGCGGTAATGGACTTCTGGGTTGCCTATAACAGTTCATAGAAAAGTGAAAGTGGATACTCTAAAAATCGCAAGATAAGTGTGAGTGCTATGGATGGCCTTCTCGTAGGGAGACGGGAGCGGATCCATAGTGGTGTATTGAATGGTGAATATGTGGACTCGTGTGCGCCACCTCAAAGAGTTGCTTGCTGTCGTAGTTTAGGTTAGCCACTGAGTCAAAGCTGGCTTGCTGCAGTTAAACTCCACTACCCCTTGTTGATACCGATGCATATGTAGTTAGTTCTCATGTAAGTCTTGCTGGGTACAATTGTACTCATGCTTGCTTAATTTATGTTTTGCAGAGAGACTTCAGTCTCGCTAGTAGTATCATGTGGACTTCGACGTTTAGCTTGATACCTCAGCTACGATCTTGTGCCCTTGACAGGATCGGGTAGATAGTCAGGCTTCTGAGCCTTCTTCTTTTGTAGTTGTCTGTACTCAGACAAGTTAAGCTTCCGCGTGTGCTTTGACTTGTATGCTCTGAATGTTGGCTCATGAGACCCATGTTTGTAATATCTCGCTCCTCAGAGCCTAATGAATAATACTCTGAGTCGTAGAGTCTTGTTGTGATGCCATGTTGTATTGCACATATTGAGCATAGTGTGTATGATTGAAATGCTTGGTATGTGTGGGATCCGACAACCTAGTGGTTTATCATTGGTAGCCTCTCTTATGGGGAAATGTAGTCTTGTGCTTCCATGAGACATAGTAGTCCGCTACAGCCCGGTTCACCAGAGTCCTGCTAGCCTAGCACTACTACTCAGGACACTTGACTGGCCGGCATGTGTTTCACTTCGTTCCTGTGTCTGTACCTTCGGGGAAATGTCACGCGGTGACATCCGGAGTCCTGCCTAGCCTGCTACAGCCCGGGTTCCCAGAGTCATGTTAGCCCAGTGCTACAGCCCGGATTCACACGCTGCTGACCGACATGCTCGATGTTGATTCATGTATGCCTGTCCCCGTAAGTTAGTGCCACTTTGGGTTAATGACTAGTCATATCGGCCCGGGTTCTCTGTCATATGAATGCTAGCGACACTATCATATACGTGAGCCAAAAGGCGCAAACGGTCCCGGGCCGTGGTAAGGCGACACCCGTGGGCATACCGTGCGTGAGGCCGCAAAGTGATATGAGGTGTTACAGGCTAGATCGGTGTGACTTAGAATCGGGGTCCTGACAGCTTTGGTATCAGAGCCTGACTGCCTGTTGGATTACCAAGCCAAACTGGTCGATGTCGAGTCTAGAAATGCTTTAGCTATGTAAGGGAATTGATTGTGGAAGGGAACGTAAGGCTCTTTTTACTCCTTATATCTTATGCCCTTCTGATCTGAGTCATCCTCTTCTCTTCTACGGGGATTAAGAACTAGGCCTTCTCATCTATCTATCAGGATGACGTGTTACTAATCCATAGACTTATAGAATTGATAGTTTCAAGCCTCAGTTCCGTTCCTACTACCTCCGTATGTTGTCAGTTGATCTCGGAACCTTGATATTGTTGTTGAGTGGCTATGCCACCATTTTTGCAGGTTGTCTCAAATCTTTTTGAGCATTTACAGTCGTTATGCTGTCCGAGTCATTCCAGGTTTCTAAATAGTCTGATGCATTTGCAAATCCCTTCTTCCCATTTCTGATGTCCTTTTGGGCCAAATTAAGCACACTAACGGTCTGTTGAGGTACTCTACTACCTCGACATATATGTCGGAGCTATTATTATGACCCTAGGTGTTTTAGGGAGTCACCTAGTAATCTAGCCATGTTTTGTGTTCCCAGTGTGATGATTCTGGCCACCATTCTTGAAAGCATCCCGTGATGCCATTTAGTAGTAGGTATTCTATTCCTGGGTTCTTGAACCCGAGATTCACCCTACTTACCTCATGTTGATAGTATTGCTAGTTCCTTTAGGATATTAGTAACCTTTGCGATAGTCCTCGAGGTCCATGGTATTTCCTTCTTCCAAATATTATGAACCACTTATGGCAGAAGTTTGTTGTATCAAAAGATCACAACCAGAGTGCTCTTAATGAGTTCTCCATTCTACATTGTGAATCTGCCAGTCCTTCTTATCTGCATGGGTTGTCCGGAAGAAATGTTGAGCTTTGCTCGACATACTAATCTATGCATCCACAACTCAGAAAATTATATGTTCCTCGAGTTGTTCCTCTTCAGTTGTATTCCGACCATCTTCTATCAGTTGATAGCCAAGAATAGCTGTGCATTCATGTTATTGATGCCTATTATTCTTGTGGTCCGTGAAGCCATTCTATTCCAGAATGACTAGGAGAAACAAACTCCAGTACCTCATCCATATCTAGGATTGGGTCAAAGTAGTTGTGTTCTGCAGATCAAATGCCAATCCAGCTTTTGCTCTGTTCTACCCTGGAGTATTACCCCCTTTATGTCAGGATTTTCATGAGAATTGCACCCTCTCTCATGAATTCTTGACGCAGTGATACTTCTTACCATCATTCTTCATTCCTCGGTCCCGTGTTGTCACAACCGGAATGCCGGCAAGTGAACCATGATGTGTGAAATCAATACTCCTAGCAACTAGTTGCTAGGTAGCTAATGGACAATAATTTCTTTCTTAGCGTGTTGGTTATTGAATCATCATCCTAAGATTGATCGTGCTACCTAGTCCATTTTCCCTGGTGCACCCTTCGATCAATGAGTTAGGATTGTGTCAGCCCCTCGCTCTCTTGATCATATGGTCTTACTCTGAAAAGCAAGATTGTTCTCGAGCTTAGAAACATATCGGTGGTTCGTGATTTTCTGATTATTTCCTTGGAAGTATCACCAGGTTGCCCCCTGACTGTTATGTTGAGCTCGTGATCAAGTTGGTTTCTTATAAACCACCCCTTCTCCAAGAATCTTTGTTGGATACCCTGAGCTAGTTGGTTAAGCTGAACAACAACTTGGAGAGTTGGAAGATGAAAGCTTGTCCGGCTTAGTTCATTCCAAAGGGATATCCTTGTGTGTGTGTGTGTGTGTGTTGAAGAAAGATGATATTTTCATCGATTGTTCCTCGGGATCGGTTGTTGAATCTATCGTCTTGTCCAAACCTTGATTTGAATGTGGGCTATCGTCAAGTCAAATGAGAACCAATGATGTTCATAATGTTGTCTTACTCGTGGTTGTTTCCTCGAGCATACACCGTTATATCTTTTGGGTCTGACCAATGCTATCACCTTGTTCACCTAATTATGGAATTCCATCTTCATGGAAATCTGGATGACCTGTTGTTGAGCCCATCGACAATATTTTCATCTTATCTATGATTCATGTTGAACATTAAGCTAGTGTTGGAAACTTTGAAAGCATTTCTTCATGCTAGCTCATGAAGCATATGTTTGGTATAAGAAGTGACTTCCTTTAGTTCACGTGCATTTGAAGTAAGTTGCCGCCATGAATTTGGGAAAGTTTGTCTCGCCTCCTCTGGAATCATCCCAAGTCAGTCATGCATACGTGCAGAGTATTCTGTGGTCTGGAGACTTGTAACCTTCATTCTATATGAATCCCTAGCACACCAAGCCACTGATTGTTTTGTTCAACGAGAAGAAGTTTCTTCTTAAGAGCTAGACTTACGCAAGGACTTCGATATCCTCGATGATGGTTCCCCATCTAGACTCGGTAGTGTTTTATTATAAGACTACTATGTGGTCATGCTTGTCTGGGACAGCGTGTTCACAGGTTTGTAGCAAAACCGGCTCATGTTTTGGAGCTTACTACCATAGTCCATTTCCTGAGAATCTCGCAATGACATCTCGTCGATTTGTGTTGCAAACTTTCATTTTATTTCTAGACTCGATGAGTCTGGAATATCCTAACACCAACCAGATCTGAATCTCGGGTAGATATGATGGTTGGGACATACTCCAAGAACTATATTGTTGGTCCCTCTGTAACCGGTAACGTGGATGTCGTGGCCAACACACCTAACCGGAAGGCCTATTATTGTAGTATCCTGATTGAAGAAGTTAGTCACCTCCCCATAAGGATCTAGCAGGATCTGCCTTCGTAGTTATTCCTTATGGATTCTTGAGCTTCCAAAGTCCGACCTTTTACTTGATGTTCTAGATATCAAACCATATCTATGAATGGATTACGCTAGCACATCAAGGAGAACATTAGAGGAGGAGTGCTAAATGTCTCTCGGTCGATCATCCAGATTCTGATCCCTTGGCCTCGCTAAGGTGAAATCTGAGAAAGTGTTATCTTTCTTTGCATCTGCATCTTCCACCATTATTCATCATGGTAGCATGTTGTGTTGCCAGGATCCTTGACACGGATATTGGCAGAACCTTGATGAATACGGAAATGCTCAAGTTCTTGAGAGCACGCGCAAGCACTAGGATTTATCGTCGGCATTAATTGGGATCCTTTCTCAGTTTCTTCGATTATGCCATAACCTTTCAAACAGTGGAATCTCTCTCTACTATCGGGTTTCTCCCCAGTTACTAGAATCATTCCTAGCATTTGCATTTTGTTCCTAGCTTGCACCGCCATTGTGCCAATCCCCCATGGGTTGCCCTTCTCGGTAGTTGCTGTCCAATATCATCTTCAAAAGTGGACTTGTCATGGGTCCCATCCATTTCCGGTGATAAGAAAAAATCATCCATTGCTTTGTCTTCAACAAGGTAGTCCACATCATCCATTCGGATCCGGATATGCCATTCCTTTGAACTTCGCCAAACGATCGATGGTGATCGCCTTAGGCTGGTATAAAGAGTTTCAATGATCTAGATATCGAAAGTAATTCTTTTGCCACTTAAAGGAAAATTCTATGAGTCACCTTCCCTAAGGGGGCCCATTATGAAATGATGGCAATTATTTCATCACTATCTTGAGATTTTGCCTCACCCTCTTCAGCGTGAGATTTCTGCCTACCCAGTAAAACCTTGTCATCTACCTTTTTCCATCACTCCTAGTGTGTGATTCGCGTCTCAGCTCGTGAGATGTATCTATGTCTCATTCCGAGAGTTAATCCTGAGTTGCTCGATATTTGAGAAGAGCGATCCTTCTAGAGTTTCTTTTCCCTCTCGTTGTCATATTAGTTGGAGTTCTCGGGGCAAGACATCAAGACAATGATGGTGATCGGATCAACGTTCATATCAAGTGCAACCTGGATCGTGAAGATTGTGTTGGTCGTGTGTCCCCTATGTCTTCTTACCTCACGACTTGAATCTCGGGACGAGATTCTTGTTTAGTGGGGGTGAGCTGTCACAGCCCTAGCTTAGTCTTGCCCGTGTGTCCCCTATGTCTTCTTACCTCACGACTTGAATCTCGGGACGAGATTCTTGTTTAGTGGGGGTGAGCTGTCACAGCCCTAGCTTAGTCTTGCCTATCCTTGCATAACCTCCATGCATCATGTTTACTTTTCCTCAGAAAGTTGAAATGGGGATGGCAGAAACCCCCAGCACCACTTAATCCAACTAGGGTTACTAAAATATTTTTTCAATGATCCTGAAATGCCCTTCAAAAATGTTCATCATCTGTGTCTTGGTCTAAAACCTTTGACAAAAATGGTTCACATTTTTTCTAGGACAGCAATGGGTCACTGAATTAAATCATATGGCTATTTGCAATTTGGGCATTTAAATGCTATACATATTTAGATGTCCAAATAATCCTAAACTGAAATGTTCCATGTTGGTTATATGCTAAACAGTGGGCATGAGCAGTTTGGTGATTTTGAAAGTGCCTAAGGCATTTTTTAGAAAAGCCACAAAGTTGCAGAAAAATATAAAACAGGAAATAAAATAGAGAAAGGAGAAAGTTACATGGCTTACCTGTAGCTCACCTGTGCAGCCCACCTGACATGTCCACTTGGCGGCCCAGCCCACTAGGGGCACCGCTGTCTTCAACCTCTGCCTACTGGCAGAGGCGTGTCGACGCGCGCGCGATCGCCGTGGCCTACCTCCCTGTCTGCTTCCTCCTTTTCCCGGCCCTTCTCGCGACGCCAGGAGACGTGGACGAAGCCCGAACCGACCCCCTTCCCCTCTAGTCACTCTCCCCCTTCTCCCCGCTCGATCTCGAGCTCGGCCGAACGAGCTCGTCGCCACCATCCACTGCCACCGCAACCGCGGCCACTGGCCCTCCCTTGCCTCGCCGACCAGTCCAGAGGGTCCGCAGCGTCGCCCTCATCACCTACGCAGAGCCAAGCTACGCCGAATGCCCTGCATCGCCGGCTACCTCGTATTCTTCTACCTCGGGCACCCGAGATCGCCATCGACGATTGGCTCCATCCAGACAGTCCCCGCCGTGCTGTCCGCTCCAGGAGACTCGCCGTGAGACCCTCTTCCTTTCCCCTCTTCTCTCGTGCTCGCGCTCGTCCCCTAGCTCCATTTCCCACCGCGGCCGAGAGCATCTCGCCGCCGGCCATGGCGTAGCCGTGGCCACAGCCGCGCTAGCTCACAACGGAGTGCGTCACCATGCTCAGGAAGCCCCAGGAGCCTAACGCACACACTCACTTGCTCCGACGTGAACCGTAGCACCAACCCCGCAATCACCCGAACTCCGGCACCACCCCGAGCTTGTTTCCAGCGAGCTCCGGCCATCCCTGCTGCCGCCACATGCAACACTGGATGCGGGTGAGCTCCCGGTGGCCCCGGAGAGTTGACCTGGGTGGGCCCTGTTTGACCCACTGGTCTATGACATGCGGGCTCTGCCCGGCTAATTAATCTAGTTTAGGTTTAAATTTAATTAGTTTAACCTAGGTTAGTGCTAATTAAACTAGGTTAGTTTAGTTAGACACTGACCTGTGGACCCCACTGGTCAGGTTTGACCCAGACCAGCTTCTGTTGACCAGCTGACGTCACGCCGACGCACTGCTGACGCAATAAAGCATTTACTGGATTTATTCTTTTACAGGAAATTCCAGAAAATAGCCAAAACTTCTAAAAATCATAGAAAATAATCTATAACTCCAAATGAAATAAATTATATATACTGGATTTATTCTTTTACAGGAAATTCCAGAAAATAGCCAAAACTTCTAAAAATCATAGAAAATAATCTATAACTCCAAATGAAATAAATTATATATGAAAAATTATCAGAAAAATTCAAGGAATCCATCTATACTATTTTCATGCATGTTTGAACAATGTTTGTCCTCTGTTTTGGACAAAACAAATAAAGGGCATTTAAATAATCATATATGGAGTTGGAATTTGAATCTTGTATTCAAACCAACTTCATTTAAATCATAACTAGTTGCATTAGCTCAATCAACAGCATATTGCCATGTCATGATCATGCATCATATTGTTGCATCACATTGATTGTGTTCTTCCTTGTTTGCCGGTAATTGTCCCCTCTCGGTAGACGCTGCTCCGACGCTATGATCGTTGACACTGATGGAGACTCAATGTTATCTTCAGAAGTGCCAGGCAAGCACAACCCCCTTGTTCATTCCGATACAAGCCCACTCTCTCGCTCCTGCTCTCTTTTACTGCATTAGGACAACAACGATTCATCTGTTACTCGTTGCAGTAGTTGAACCCCTTATCCTCTGCATGACCTGTCATTGCCACAGTAAATAGATGAAACCCACTAGCATGAGTAGGAGTTGTTTGAGCCCTGATGTGCCTACCCATTCATGCTTGTTTGTCATGCCTGCTATTGCATAGAGTCGTGTCAGGTCTGGTCCATCGGGGATGAACCGGAGGTGTGTAAACATGTCCTACAATGTGTGAGCCAAGTGTGTGAACACGATTTGCTAAAGGTAGCGGTGAGAGGCCATGTAGGAGAACATGGTGGGTTGTCTCATTGAAACCGTTCTTAGCAACTGAGTTCTGTGTTTGTGATCCATGAAACAGTTACTACCACGCATTGGGCCCGAAACCAATGGACCCTCTCGGCTTCTTGATCACCCTTGTCCTCTGTCCAGGAGTTGCAACTAGTTTCTGGTGTTTATAGGATATGTGTTGGCGGTCGTGCGTAGCGCTGACCCTAGGGGTGGGCTATGATGCGGTAGATACACCGTGGCACGGTGTACCGGGCACCCGTTTGGTGTCCCGGGAACCCTATTCACATCGTTCGGGGCCGTATGTGGAAACCTCGGCCGGACTCCCTGCGGATGGAACCTGGATAGGCGATAAACCTAGAATAGAGACTTGAGTGTTTAGGTAGGCCGTGGCCGACACCCTCGTTGCGCTTTCGCTTGAAGGTTGCCGAGTACATGTCGTGTAAACGGCGGTAAGTGGTGAGAGCGTGTGTGAAGAAGTACACCCCTGCAGGGTTAACATCATCTACTCGAACAGCCATGTCCGCGGTAATGGACTTCTGGGTTGCCTATAACAGTTCATAGAAAAGTGAAACTGGATACTCTAAAACTCGCAAGATAAGTGTGAGTGCTATGGATGGCCTTCTCGTAGGGAGACGGGAGCGGATCCATAGTAGTGTATTGAATGGTGAATATGTGGACTCGTGTGCGCCACCTCAAAGAGTTGCTTGCTGTCGTAGTTTAGGTTAGCCACTGAGTCAAAGCTGGCTTGCTGCAGTTAAACTCCACTACCCCTTGTTGATACCGATGCATATGTAGTTAGTTCTGATGTAAGTCTTGCTGGGTACAATTGTACTCACGTTTGCTTAATTTATGTTTTGCAGAGAGACTTCAGTCTCGCTAGTAGTACCACGTGGACTTCGACGTTTAGCTTGATACCTCAACTACGATCTTGTGCCCTCGACAGGATCGGGTAGATAGTCAGGCTTCTGAGCCTTCTTCTTTTGTAGTTGTCTGTACTCAGACAAGTTAAGCTTCTGTGTGTGCTTTGACTTGTATGCTCTGAATGTTGGGTCATGAGACCCATGTTTGTAATATCTCGCTCCTCGGAGCCTAATGAATAATACTCTGAGTCGTAGAGTCTTGTTGTGATGCCATGTTGTATTGCACATATTGAGCATATTGTGTGTATGATTGAAATGCTTGGTATGTGTGGGATCCGACAACCTAGTGGTTTATCCTTGGTAGCCTCTCTTATGGGGAAATGTAGTCTTGTGCTTCCATGAGCCATAGTAGTCCGCTACAGCCCGGTTCACCGGAGTCCTGCTAGCCCAGCACTGCTACTCAGGACACTTGACTGGTCGGCATGTGTTTCACTTCGTTCCTGTGTCTGTCCCTTCTGGGAAATGTCACGCGGTGACATCCGGAGTCCTGCCTAGCCTGCTACAGCCCGGGTTCCCGGAGTCATGTTAGCCCAGTGCTACAGCCCAGATTCACACGCTGCTGACCGACATGCTCGATGTTGATTCATGTATGCCTGTCCCCGTAAGTTAGTGCCACTTTGGGTTCACGACTAGTCATGTCGGCCCGGGTTCTCTGTCATATGAATGCTAGCGACACTATCATATATGTGAGCCAAAAGGCGCAAACGGTCCCGGGCCGTGGTAAGGCGACACCCGTGGGCATACCGTGCGTGAGGCCGCAAAGTGATATGAGGTGTTACAGGCTAGATCGGTGTGACTCAGAATCGGGGTCCAGACAGCTCCATGCTATATTATCTTCGGTTTTGAACATTGTTGGGCTTTATTATCCACTTTTATATTATTTTTGGGACTAACCTACTAACCGGAGGCCCAGCCCAGAATTGTTGTTTTTTTGCCTATTTTAGGGTTTCGAAGAAAAGGAATACCAAACGGAGTCCAAACGGAATGAAACCTTCGGGAACGTGATTTTTGGAATGAACAAGATCGAGGAGACTTGGACCCTACATCAAGCAACCAACATGGAAGCCACGAGGTAGGGGGCGCGCCTACCCCCCAGGCGTGCCCTCCACCCTCGTGGGCCCCCAGTTGCTCCACCGACGTACTTCTTCCTCCTATATATACCTATGTACCCCAAAACGATCGGATACGGAGCCAAAACCCTAATTCCACGGCCGTAACTTTCTGTATCCACGAGATCCCATCTTGGGGCCTGTTCCGGAGCTCGACCGGAGGGGGCATCGATCACGGAGGGCTTCTACATCAACACCATAGCCTCTCCGATGAAGTGTGAGTAGTTTACCTCAGACCTTCGGGTCCATAGTTATTAGCTAGATGGCTTCTTCTCTCTTTTTGGATCTCAATACAAAGTTCTCCCCCTCTCTTGTGGAGATCTATTCGATGCAATCTTCTTTTGCGATGTGTTTGTTGAGACCGATGAATTGTGGGTTTATGATCAAGTTTATCTATGAACAATATTTGAATCTTCTCTGAATTCTTTTATGTATGATTGGTTATCTTTGCAAGACTCTTCGAATTATCAGTTTGGTTTGGCCTACTAGATTGATCTTTCTTGCAATGGGAGAAGTGCTTAGCTTTGGGTTCAATCTTGCGGTGTCCTTTCCCAGTGACAGTTTGGGCAGCAAGGCATGTATTGTATTGTTGCCATCGAGGATAACAAGATGGGTTTTCATCATATTGCATGAGTTTATCCCTCTACATCATGTCATCTTGCTTAAGGCATTACTCTGTTCTTATGAACTTAATACTCTAGATGCATGCTGGATAGCGGTCGATGTGTGGAGTAATAGTAGTAGATGCAGGCAGGAGTCGGTCTACTTGTCTTGGACGTGATGCCTATATACATGATCATACCTACATATTCTAATAACTATGCTCAATTCTGTCAATTGCTCAACAATAATTTGTTCACCCACCGTAAAATACTTATGCTCTTGAGAGAAGCCACTAGTGAAACCTATGGCCCCCGGGTCTATCTTCATCATATTAATGTTCCAATACTTAGTTATTTTCATTGCTTTTATTTTACTTTGCATCTTTATCATAAAAATACCAAAAATCTTATCTTATCATATCTATCAGATCTCACTCTCGTAAGTGACCATGTAGGGATTGACAACCCCTTATCGCGTTGGTTGCGAGGATTTATTTGTTTTGTGCAGGTGCGAGGGACTCACGCGTAGCCTCCTACTGGATTGATACCTTGGTTCTCAAAAAATGAGGGAAATACTTACGCTACTTTGCTGCATCACCCTTTCCTCTTCAAGGGAAAACCAATGCAGTGCTCAAGAGGTAGCAATATTCTACGAAGATCTTTATCGGTGAAACCGCATAACACTATACGTTGTTCTCTTTGTCATCGGTATGTTACTTGCCCGAGATTTGATCGTCGGTATCCCAATACCTAGTTCAATATCGTTACTGGCAAGTCTCTTTACTCGTTCTGTAATGCACTATCCCGCAACTAACTCATTAGTTGCATTGCTTGCAAGGCTTATAGTGATGTGTATTACCGAGAGGGCCCAGAGATACCTCTCTGACAATCGGAGTGACAAATCCTAATCTTGATCTATGCCAACTCAACAAGTACCATCGGAGACACCTGTAGAGCACCTTTATAATCACCCAGTTACGTTGTGACGTTTGGTAGCACCCAAAGTGTTCCTCCGGTAAACGTGAGTAGCATAATCTCATAGTCATAGGAACATGTATAAGTCATGAAGAAAGGAATAGCAACATACTAAACGATCAAGTGCTAAGCTAACGGAATGGGTCAAGTCAACCACATCATTCTCCTAATGATGTGATCCCATTTATCAAATGACAACTCATGTCCATGGTTAGGAAACATAACCATCTTTGATCAACGAGCTAGTCAAGTAGAGGCATACTAGTAACACTTTGTTTGTCTATGTATTCACACATGTATTATGTTTCCGGTTAATACAATTATAGCATGAACAATAAACATTTATCATGATATAAGGAAATATAAGTAACAACTTTATTATTGCCTCTAGGGCATATTTCCTTCACTCCAAATGCCCTGAAAAAATAATATGATTTTTTCTAGAATATTTGAGAATATCTGGCACTGAGAACACATCAGGGGGAGCCAGCACCTGGCCACGAGGGTCCAGGGCGCGCCTTACCCCCTAGGCGCGCCCCTGCCTCGTGGGCCCTTGGTGACCCCCCCTCCACTTATTCCAGCCACCACACACTCCTTCTTCCTCCCAAAAAAATCACCAACCAGCTCAAGCATGAGTTCTAGCTCATCTTGCTACCATTTTCGATCTCCTAGCTCAAAGCTCCATTCATAAAACTTCTTTGGGGGATTGTTCTTTGGTATGTGACTCCTCCAATGGTCCAAATAGTTTTTGTTATAGTGCTTTATTCATTGCAAATTTTTGCTGCCTAGGTGACCCTGTTCTTGAGCTTGCATGTCAAATTTATATGGTCCCAAGTAGTTCTAATGCATGATATAGTCTCTAGGCACTTGTGGGAGTAGTTGCTATTAATTTTGTTGAGTTTGGTTCCCTTCTATATTGAGTTGCTAAAATTTTCAAAAAAAGATGAAGAGATTGTTGAGGGGCTCATTGAGCCGAAGCTCGAAGGATAAACAAAGTGAAGAGAACAAGAAGCCCATGTATAATCTCCCTCGTACTGCGGAGGTTCGGCCGTGTGAATGGCCTTATGATGATTTCTTGAGAGAAGCCGGGATTCATGAAGATTTTTATTATTTGGCTGAGAATGCAGGCCTCATCGCCTTCGCCCATGACCAACACGAACAGTATCTCTTACTCACCAATATCTTTGTGCAAAACTTTCATTTCCATGCTAGGAGCTCACTACCTTTGGTGGAATTTTATTTATATGATGAGCATAAGGAGATGTCACTTCGTGATTTCTGTCAGGTTTGTTTGATACCTTTTGAGGGCAGCATAGAGGAAACACATCGTGATGATGTGGAGGGATTTATTGATATGATTGCTGTAGGGGAAATGAGGAAAGTTTTCGATGCAAGAATCACTAGCATACATTTTCCTATCCTACGTTACTTTTCACTATTTGCTAGTAGATGCTTAATTGGTCGCGGGAACCGTGGGAACCTTAGTGCTCCTGATATTGTTATTTTGCGCCATGCCTTGTTTCAAGATACTACCTTCAGTTTAGGCGCTATTATTGCTAAGCGGTTAAACTTGAACCATACTAAGGGCCCCATCCTTGGAGGCATCTTTGCCTCGCGCCTAGCTGCACACTTTAACATACCCATCAGACATTATGAGAAAGAGGAAAAGTTGATGCCTAATATTTTTCTAGATTATAAGAGCATGGTAGCGCATGATTTTATTGTTAAGAATAAGAAGAAGTTGCTTAACTATAGACTAATTTTTGGTAAGAATAACTTTGAGACTATTACCTTGCCTGCTCCCTCTTTGTTTAACATATTTTCAGGCAAGTACCTTGTTTTACCAGAGGACGTTTATGCATACTCGAGTGTGACACCATCTCCAGAGCCTGAGCCGGAACCACCCCAGGACCCTTATCGACAATCATTTTATCAGTGGAATCCGGAGGAGATTGCCAACCAGTGGCACCTAGAGGACACTCCCCCTTACACTAGAGAGGGCTACTTTGATCCATGGGCATAGACGAACTTAGGCTAAAAGCCTAAGCTTGGGGGAGTACGTATTTCTCACCAACATTACATTCATGTTCACACACTCATGCTAGTTGTCGGTGCTCATATTTTTCACTATATCATCCATGATAGTTTATTTCCTTTTAGCTTTTTTCTTGTGTGCCTTAATAAACCTTAAGAAAAACAAAGAAAATTAGTTGTAGCTTTTAGTTAGTTTACTTTCCATGCCTGTAGTAGTAGTAATTAAAAAGAAAACCCAAAAAGATTTCTTGTTCTTCTTTTGCTTGTTGGGAGCTTTCCTGTGTAAATAGTTTTGTTTCTTTTCTTTGGGGGTCGAGAGGAGAAGACCATAATGAAAATGTTGAATGGCTCTCATATGCATTATTGTTGATCTAACAAAGAGCCCGTATTACCTTGTCTTCTCTCTTGAATTGAATGCTTGCAAATTCCAGCTTAGTCCAATGCACGTGCACTATTATTATTATCCACATTGTTCGGTCGTGCAAGTGAAAGGCAGTAATGATGATTATATGATGAACTTATTGAGATGAGGAAAGCTGGTATGAACTCGACCTCTCTTGTTTTTGTAAATATGATTAGTTCATCGTTCCTGATTCAGCCTATTATGAAAGAAACATATTTGCAATGACAATTAGAGATTGTAGTTGCTTATGCCATGCTTAATTAGCTAGGAGTTTATAATGGTTTACCTTGCGTGCCAACATGCTATTAAAATGGTTGTGATGTGGTATGATAGGGTTGTATCCTCCTTTGAACGATTCGAGTGGCTTGACCTGGCACATGTTCACGCATGCAATTGAAACAAAATCAACATAGCCTCTACGATATTTATGTTCATGGTGAATTATATCCTACTCATGCTTGCATTCGGTGTTGATTAATTTTAATGCATGTTCATGACTCTTGTCTCTCTCTAGCTGGTCGCTTCCCAGTCTTTTTCTAGCCTTCACGTGTACTAAGCGGGAATACAACTTGTGCATCCAACTCCATAAACCCCAAAGTTGTTCCATATGAGTCCACCATACCTACCTATATATGGTATCTACCTGCCGTTCCAAGTAAATTTGTATGTGCCAAACTCTAAACCTTCAAATAAACATTCTGTATTGTATGCTCGAATGGCTCATGTATCAACTAGGGTTGTATGTATCCTCCATGCTAGGCGGGTTATTCTCAAGAGGAGTGGACTCCGCTCCTCACTCATGAGAAAATGGCTGGTCACCGGGATGCCCAGTCCCATGCTTTAAACAAATCAAATCAAAATAATTGCACAGAAAACTCCCCCGGGATTGTTGTTAGTTGGAGGCACCCGTTGTTTCGGGCAAGCCATGGATTGATGCTTGTTGATGGTGGGGGAGTATAAACTTTACCATTCTGCTTGGGAACCACCTACAATGTGTGTAGCATGGAAGATATCAAGATCTCTCGGTTGTTATGTTGACAATGAAAGTATACCGCTCAAAATATTATTCATATCTATTTCAAAACCGAGCTCTGGCACCTCTACAAATCCCTTCTTCCCTCTGCGAAGGGCCTATCTATTTACTTTTATGTTGAGTCATCATCCTCTTATTAAAAAGCACCAGTTGGAGAGCACCACTGTCATTTGCATCCATTACTGTTAGTTTACATTGAGTATGATTTGACTGGATCTCTTTTACCATGAACTACAATGTCTAGTCAGTCCTTGATCTTTAAAGGTGCTATGCATTTATGTTTTGCGGTCTTAGAAAGGGCTAGCGAGATACCATCTTGGTATATCATATTATGATCATTTTGATAAAGTGTTGTCATCTGAGATTTATTATTATTGCTTGCTAGTTGATTATGCCATTGATATGAGTAAACATGAGACCTAAATGTTATTGCAAATGTGGTTAGTTCATAATCTTTGCTGAAAACTTGAATGCTGGCTTTACATATTTACAACAACAAGAGCAAATAGAGTTTGTAAAAGTTTTTCTTTATCACTTTCAGTTTATCAACTGAATTGCTTGAGGACAAGCAAAGGTTTATGCTTGGGGGAGTTGATACGTCTCCGTCGTATCTACTTTTCCAAACACTTTTGCCCTTGTTTTGGACTCTAACTTGCATGATTTGAATGGAACTAACCCGGACTAACGCTGTTTTTAGCAGAATTGCCATGGTGTTATTTTTGTGCACAAATAAAAGTTCTCAGAATGACCTAAAAATTAACGGAGATTATTTTTGGAATATATAAAAAATAATGGAAGAAGAATCCACGTTAGGGGGCCCACAACCTATCCATGAGGGTGGGGGCGCGTCTACCCCCCTGGGTGCGCCCCCTGCCTCGTGGGCCCCCTGACACTTCACCGACCTCAACTCCAACCCCATATATTCGTGTTCGGGGAGAAAAACCAGAGAGAAGGATTCATCGCGTTTTACGATACGGAGCCGCCGCCAAGCCCTAATCTCTCATGGGAGGGCTGATCTGGAGTCTGTTCAGGGCTCCGAAGAGGGGAATCCGTCGCCATCGTCATCATCAACCTTCCTCCATCACCAATTCCATGATGCTCACCGACATGCGTGAGTAATTCCATCATTGGTTTGCTGGACGGTGATGGGTTGGATGAGATTTATCATGTAATCAAGTTAGTTTGTTAGGGTTTGATCCCTAGTATCCATTATGTTCTGAGATTGATGTTGCTATGACTTTGCTATGCTTAATGCTTGTCACTAGGGCCCGAGTGCCATGATTTCAGATCTGAACCTATTATGTTTTCATGAATATATGTGAGTTCTTGATCATATCTTGCAAGTCTATAGTCACCTACTATGTGTTATGATCCGGCAACCCCGAAGTGACAATAATCGGGACCACTCCCGGTGATGACTGTAGTTTGAGGAGTTCACTTATTCACTATGTGTTAATGCTTTGGTCCGGTACTGTATTAAAAGGAGGCCTTAATATCCCTTAGTTTCCAATAGGACCCCGCTGCCACGGGAGAGTAGGACAAAAGATGTCATGCAAGTTCTTTTCCATAAGCACGTATGACTATATTCGGAATACATGCCTACATTACATTGATGAATTGGAGCTAGTTCTGTGTCACCCTATGTTATAACTGTTGCATGAATAATCGCATCCGACATAATTATCCATCACCGATCCATTGCCTACGGGCTTTTCATATATTGTTCTTCGCTTATTTACTTTTCCGCTGCTATTGTTACAATCACTATAAAACCAAAAATATTACTTTTGCTACCGTTACCACTACTATAATATTACTTTGCTACTAAATACTTTGCTGCAGATATTAAGTTTCTAGGTGTGGTTGAATTGACAACTCAGCTGCTAATACTTGAGAATATTCTTTGGCTCCCCTTGTGTCGAATCAATAAATTTGGGTTGAATACTCTACCCTCGAAAACTGTTGTGATTCCCTATACTTGTGGGTTATCAGAGGCTAAGGAGAAGGACCCCAAGACCCAAGAGCTGGCCGGAAGCGTCAAGATGAAGAAAAGGAAGCGTGCAAAAATTGCACTATCGGACAGTCCGGTCCCCACAGCGGACAGTCCGGTCACACTGAAATTGCACTACCGGACAGTCCGGTCCCCACAACGGACAGTCCAGCGGCCCACGGAAATGCATCTGTCCTCACTGGACTGTCCAGTCCGCCCAGTTTCGCTATGAATTGGGCTAAAAAGCCCATGTAACCACCGAGGCCCATACCCTTTCGCCCCTAGCTATATATTCCGTGCTCCTCTCAGTTTTTAGGGTTAGCAAAGTATTTGATAGACAAAGAGAGAGCTTTGCTCATCTTCCTCCTCTTGGAGATCTAGACCTCCTCTTGGAGAAGCTCCTCTTGGAGACCAAGCCCTCCTCTTGGAGAAGATCCTCTTGTGGATATCAAGGCCTCCTCTTGGAGAAGCTCCTCTTGGAGACCAAGCCCTCCTCTTGGAGAAGATCCTCTTCTGGATATCAAGGCCTCCTCTTGGAGAAGGATCCCCATCATAGGATCATCAAGGCCTCATCTCCTTTCAATTTGGGATGAACTTTACCTTGTATCTTTCCCTTTGTTGTTCTTGTACCTTTGTGGATCTTATGTGATTGTGAGTCTGTGTGATTGGACTTGTTCTTGAGTGTTTTCCTCTTGTGATTTCCCCTCTTTTTGTTCGTGTTCTTCACGTTCTTCGTGGATTCCCCTCCAATTCGTGAATGATATACGCTTAGGGTCTCCACCCTACAACAAGAACACTTGATATATGTCTTGCAATTGAATACTCGTGGTGACAATGGGGTATCATATTGATTCACTTGATATATGTTTTTGCACTCAACTCGCGGATCCCCGAGGTGACATTGGGGTAATCTATGCATAGGGGTTGATGCACGTTCTTGTCTTTGTTGGATTGAATATTATGAATCTGAATATGCTTTGGTGTTATTTTAGTATGAACTCTTGGTTATATCGATCGGAAAGAATAGCTTCGTGTTATTTTAGTACGAACTCTAGTATAGATTGATCGGAAAGAATAGCTTTGAGGTGGTTTCGTACCCTACAAACAATTCTATCTTATGTTCTCCGCTAGATAGGAACTTTGGAGAGATTCTTCGTTGCACTTTGAGGGGTGGTTATATGATGCAATTATATTAGCACTATTGAGATATTGCACTAGCGAAAGTACGGACCCTAGGCCTCATTTTCAAGCATTGCAATACCGTTTGTGCTCCGTTTTATCAATTGCTACCTTGCTGTTTTTTATTGGTCCTATTAAAAAATCAATATCTACTGTCATTACTACACTTGTATCACCATCTCTTCGCCGGACTAGTGCACCTATACAATTTGCCATTGTATTGGGTGTGTTGGGGACACAAGAGATTTCTTGTATTGGATTGTAGGGTTGTTTGAGAGAGACCATCTTCATCCTACACCTCCCACGGATTGATAAACATTAGGTCATCCACTTGAGGGAAAATTGCTACTGTCCTACAAAAATCTGCGCTTGGAGGCCCATCACGAGTCTATAAGAATAAAGTTGCATAGTAGACATCAAGCTCTTTTCTGGCGCCGTTGCCGGGGAGGTGAGTGCATGAAGGTATATCTTTAGATCTTGCAATTGAATCTTTTAGTTTCTTATTTTATCACTAGTTTGGTTTATAAAAGAAAACTACATAAAAATGGAATTGAGGTTGCATCATATTATTGATCATCTTTCTAATATCTTTCTTGAAAATGATGGTTCGGAAAATTGTGCTCAATTGTTAGAAGAAGATGAAGTCAATAAAATGTTTGGCACAAAATATTTGAATGATGAGCATGATTGCAATGTTGTTAGTATGAATTCTTTGAATATCCAAAATGCTAATGATTATTGCACTAGTCATGAGAAAAATGTTCCTTATAAGTCATGTCAATTTTTGTGGAGTGAATTGGGAGTGCATTTGCACACCAAAAAGGGAAGATAGATTTTGTAAGAAGCATAAATATTTAGAAACAAAAAAGTTGCAAGAGAGGCTAGATGATTGTGCTGAAAGATTTAATTTTTTTCCCATCCTTGTGAACTTTGCAATGAACGTGGTCATTTAGATCTCCAATGCAAATTCTTTCATGATCAAATCATGTCCAAAAATTGTGATAACTTGATTACCCTTGAGCATCATAGAGAGCTTAGTCTTCTTTTGGGGTATGAAGAAATGAAACGTATAACTAAGGGTATTCCAAAATTTAATCTCGAGAGATTTCTTGATTTTGGTCTAGAGAAAATTTATATGTTTTGTGCGGTAAATTGCATCCTTATATTGCCAACTATCTAAAGTCAAGAAAACAAATAAAATATGAAGAGAGTACCAATGAAAGGGGAAATATTTCCCAATACCCTCCTAGTGTTTATTATGACGAATCAGGTAACAAGGAGGAGCTTCCTATCCAACCAATCTCATCAATAAGAAGCTTGAAAAGATTAATTAAACCCACACATGATGCGGTGAAGAAGAAGAAAAGAAGAAAGAATAGAGGTAAAAAGGTATCTCTCCCAAATAATGTTGCTCTATTATTGTTGTGCCTCATGAAAATGAATCAAAAATAATTGTGGAAGATGATGCACTTGATGATGATTTTGTTATGCCTATTGCTTGTTGTGATGATTATGATTGGGAAGATAATGATACTTCTTATAATATTGGAAATCTTTTTGGCACCAACTTGGGAAATTATGATGATAGTAATTGTTATACCGTTGGTGCTATTCATAATATTAATGATGAGAATGATTATGCTTATGATATGCCAAGCCACAAGCTTGGGGATGCTATGTTTGATGAGAATGACATGTCTGAGAATTTATTTGCTGTAATTAATGTTTGTCCCAAGCTTGGGGATGCTATGCTTAATGAAGATGATCTTAGTAGTCCCCTTACTTTGAATGATCAAATTTGCTATCATGATTTCATGCCTCCTACTTATGATGATTATTGTTATGATACTTATACTATAAAAAGTAGTGATAATGATTGTCATAATTTTGAATATACTTTTACTGAGCATTACTCTCTTAATGTGGGAACAATTTTTAGTATTCAAGTTTCATATGATACTTCCACTGTTGTGAATGAGAATAAAATTCCTTATATGGAGAGTAATAAATTTTCTATGCTTTTGGATCATGAAAAGAATGCTTTCTGTGATGGTTATATGTCACATCCTAGTTCTGGTATGACCTAGGCTAGCCTTCATTTGCATCATGTTTAAATTTCTTTGAAATTTGAAATGGGGATTTGTGAAACCCTCACAATCATTCTGGAAATGACCCAAATAAAAAAATTGCTCCAAAAAGGTCCAAGAAAATGCTCATGTTGCTCTCCGAAAATATTGGACGGAGATAAAAATCAAACCAACATTTTCAGGAGCTCATAAGTATTTATTTTGGGCATTTGGAATTAATCCAGTAATTAATTGCTTTGGATATATATTTGCTATATATATAATATATGTCCAAAAATTCTGAATTTTGGTGAGGGGCTTTGGATTAATCCCTTAGGTCCCTACAAAATTTGACAGAAGTAAATAAAATGATTTAGTATTATTACTAAGTCAAAACAAATGACAGAAAATAGAAAAAAGAAACAAAAGGGAAAAACCTCACCTGGCTTACCTGGCGCCTCTGGCCGGCCCGTTTCTGTTCTGGCCCAGCCCACCAGGGGCAGAGCTGTCTTCCTCCTCTTGCCAGTAGGCAGAGGGGAAGCGGTGCCCGACGTCGTGCACGCCGGCACGCAGCTGCCTGCCTGGCTCCTCCTCATTGCGATCAGACATCGCCACGCACCCCCTGGATCTTTTCCTCTCTCTCTCGCTCACTCCCCCTCCCCTGGTCTCTCTCCCGCGCACGGCCGAACGTTGTGATCGCCGCCACTCGCCATTGCCGTAGCCACTGCCTCCCCCTCGCCTCTCCAACATGCGCAGGAGCTCCGCCTCCTTGCTCTGAAGCTCTCCGCCGAGCCACGCAAGCCGGAGCGCCCCATGGAGCCGTCGCCATCGCCATCTTCGCCTTCGGCCGCCGTGGATCCCCATCGCCGCCCCGCCGTCTCCAGTGCGTCCCCGAGCTCGCCGTCATGCCCGTCGAGTCCGCAGTGAGCTTCTACTCCGTACCCCTCTTCCCATTCCTCCGTTCTCGCGTCGTAGCTCCTTCTCCCCACCACGGCCGTAGCTCCTCGCCGCCGATCATGGAGCCACCATGGCCAGAGCCCGAGCCAGCCGCCCCGGGGCACCCAGTTGTGCTCCTGGTGCCACAAGGGTGCCGCAGAGCCCCTCGGGTGGCCTCCCCGTGCCCCGCAGCCCTCTCTTGCCCGTAGCCGTGCTCCGGCCACTGCCTCGAGCTCGATTCCGGTGAGCTCCGGTCGTCCCTGCCTCTCCCACTTGCCCCAGAAGACGTGGACGAACTCTGGCTCCTCGCTCGTGGCCTCCGCCGTCCAAATGGTTGCTGGAAGGCGAATCCCATGCCCTCCGCCGCGTTCTGCCTTGCCGGCAGCTAAACGCCGGCGGGATTGACCGGGTTTTGACCCCGCTGACCAGGAGGTTTGACCTCCCGTGGTCGCTGACATGTGGGGCCCGACCCTGTTAATTTTAGTTTAGGATTAGTTTAATAACTAACTAACGTTGTTAACTAACTGTGACACTGACGTGTGGACCCCACACGTCAGGTTTGACCTGGTCACCCCCGTTGACTCGCTTACGTCATGCTGACGTAGTGCTGACGCAATATATCATTTTCTGGTTTTAAAATAAATCAGGAAATTCCAGAAAATGATATAAACTTCAAAAATTCATAGAAATTCAACCGTAGCTCAGATTGAAATAATTTATATATGAAAAATGATCAGAAAATTTCAATCTATCCATCTGTACCATTTTCATGCATGACAAACCAACCTATACATGTTGTATATATGAAAACATATAAATGGCATATTTAAGAGCTTAATTTGGAGTTGCATTTGAACCCTTGGTTCAAATGGACTTCATGCAAATGAATTGCTAGATGCATTAACTCAAACAACATCACATACTCATGCCATGTTCATGCATCATATTGTTGCATATGCTTGTGTTTGATTTTCGACACCATTCCTTCTCGATAGGTCCTGCTCCGGAGACCGATCCAGAGTACCTGTCAATGGAGCAGTGCCCCCCTGTTGATCTACCAGGCAAGCAAAACCCCTTGGTCATTCTGATACAATCCTACTCTCTCGCTACTGCTCTCATTTATTGCATTAGGACAACAACGATTCAACTGCTACTTTATGCTACGGTAGTTGAACCCATTCCTCTGCATGACCTGTCATTGCCGTAGTAAATAGTTAAAACCCACTAGCATGTGTAGGAGTTGATTGAGCCATGTTGTGTTCCTACCATGCCATGCCTGCTATTGCTTAGAGTTGTGTCAGATCTGATTCATCGGGAATGAATTGGAGTGTTATGCTATGTTCTAATGCTGAGAGTTAAGTGTGTGAACACAATTTGGTAAAGGTAGTTTCTGGTGTTTGTAGGTAGTGCTATTTTTCTACCGAGTGGCACCCAGTAGGGTGGACTTGGGACAGACTAGACACCGTGGCCCGGTGTACCGAGTGGCACCCGGATGGTGGGCTCGGGAACCCTGTACATGTCATTTGGGGCCGTGAGCGAAACCCCGGCCGGATCTCCTTCCGGATGGAACCCAAATAGGCGATAAACCTGGACTAGAGTCTTGTGTGGTTAGTTAGGTCGTGGCCGACACCCTCGCCAGGCTTCCTCTTGAAGGTTGCCGAGGTACACAACGTGTACATGGTGATAAGTGGTGAGAGCGTGTGTGAAGAAGTACACCCCTGCAGGGTTATCATGATCTATTCGAATAGCCGTGTCCTCGGTTATGGACTTCTAGGATGCTTACGTGGTACATAGACAACTTAAAGTGGATACTCTAAAATGCTCAAGACAAGTGTGAGTGCTATGGATGGCCTTCTCGTAAGGAGACGAGAATGAATCCATAGTGGTGTGTTGATGTGGTGATTAGTGGACTCGTGTGCGCTGCCTCACCTCAAAGAAGTTTCTCGTAGTCGTAGAACAGGATAGCCACTGAGTCAAAGCTGGCCTGCTGCAACTAAACCCCACATTACCTTCTTGATACAAATGCATGTATGATAGGATCTGATGTAAGTCTTGCTGAGTACCTTTGTACTCACGTTTGCTTTATTTATGTTTTGCAGGTGAGACATATGTCTCACTAGTAGTACTGCTTGGACTTCGACGAGTAGCTTGTTACCTCAGCTACGATCTTGTACCCTTGGGAGGGACTTGTAGATAGTCAGGCTTCTCAGCCTTTTTATTTTGTAGTTGTCTGTACTCAGACATGTAATGCTTCCGTTGCTTGTATGCTCTGAATGATGGGTCATGTGACCCCTGTTTGTATTTAATGCTATGTGGCTCTTCTGGGCCTTTATCTATATGAGTTTGCCTTATGTTGTGATGCCATGTTATACAGCACATACTTGCATGTTATGCGTATGTGTGACGTGTAATGCTATGTGTGGGGTCCGACAAGCTAGCTGTTTATCCTTGGCAGCCTCTCTTATGGGGAAATGTAGTCTAGTGCTTCCTTGAGCCATAGTAGTCCGCTACAGCCCGGTTCATCGGAGTCCTGATAGCCCAGCACTACTGCTCAGGACACTTTACTGGCCGGCATGTGTTTCGCTTCGTTCCTGTGTCTGTCCCCTCGGGGAAATGTCACGCGGTGACATCCGGAGTCCTGCCTAGCCTGCTATAGCCCGGGTTCCCCGGAGTCCTGTTAGCCCAGTGCTACAGCCCGGATTCACACGCTGCTGAACGACATGCTCGATGTGAATCATGTATGCCTGTCCCCATAGGTTAGTGCCGCTTTGGGTTCACGACTAGCCATGTCGGCCTGGGTTCTCTGTCATATGGATGCTAGCGATACTATCATATACGTGAGCCAAAAGGCGCAAATGGTCCCAGGCCAGGGTAAGGCGACACCCATGGGAATACCGTGCGTGAGGCCGCAAAGTGATATGAGGTGTTACATGCTAGATCGGTGTGACTTAGAATCGGGGTCCCGACAGCTTTGGTATCAGAGCCTGACTGCCTGTAGGATTACCAAGCCAACCTGGTCGAAGTTGGTCTAGAAATTCTTTAGCTATATAGGGGAATTGATTGTGGAAGGGAACGTAAGGCTCTTTTTACTCCTTATACCTCATGTCTTCTGATCTGAGTCATCCTATCTTTCCTACGGGGTTAAGGAACTATGCTTTCTCTTCCGTCTATCAGGATCACGTGTTACTACTTCGTAGTCTCTTAGGATTGGTTGATCAGAGTCTTATTCCAGTTTTCGAGTACTTCCGGTGTAGTCTGTTTAGTAATATCTCAGAACCTTGAGTGATGAAGTTGAGTTTGGTGCTACCCCGTATTTTGCAAAATGTCTCATTTTGAGCATTTTAATGCCGTTATACTGCCGAAATTGTCCTAGGATTTCGAGAGATACTAATTTCTTGTGCTACCTTCTACATCCTATAGTTGGTGCTGAATCCATCCTTGTTTTCTTTGGTTTCATTCTTCAGGATGTCGTCAGTTAACCGAAGTTCTGTTGCTCGTAGTCGGAACCACGAAGATGGTAGGGATGAGGATCCTCCCGACCAGTCTTCATTGGCAGAGTTCATGATGGAGATGGAGAGGAACAAGCGTGAGTCTAACCGCTTGTTAGCACGTATTGAGGAGAACACCTCCCATCAGCACAAAGAGTCAGCGACCATCTATGATTTCATTGGTTTGAAACCACCTACCTTCCATCATTCCATTGAACCACTCGATGCAGATGACTGGCTCCGTAGTATCACACACAAGTTGTGTTCCACGAACGTAGCTGAAGGTGACAAGGTCACCTATGCTGCATATCACCTGGAAGGTCCTGCTAGTCTTTGGTGGCAGAACTATGAGGCTATGCTTCCAGCTAGCCAGATAACCACCTGGAGAGATTTCACTGAGGCTTTTCGCGAGCATCACATCCCTCTGGCTCTCATTGACCGCAAGAGGGAAGAGTTCTGTAGTTTCACCCAGGATAAGATGGATGTTGATGCTTACAGTAGAGAGTTTGAGAACCTTGCCCGCTATGCTACAGAAGAGGTGTCCACGGACGCCAAGGAGCAGGCTAGGTTCCGGAAGGGTCTCAACCCCAAGTTGCGTCGTGATCTCCACTTTGCATCATTGCAATACATTCCAGGCTCTCGTGAACAAGGCCATTAATGCAGAGACAGCTCAACTCACTTACGAGGAGTCTCGTAAGCACACCCATTGTTTGGGTTCTTTCTCCGGTTCTACTTCGCAGAAGCGCCAGATTTGGGTTCCGAACTCCGCTCTTCCACCCGGTTATACACTGAGGCCTTATTGTGTGGCACCTCACCCAATTCAGTTACATGCTCCACCCAGGCCTATTGGTAGACCACTTGTCAAAGCGGGTCCATGTCCTACTTCAGGGACTTGTTTCACATGCGGAGAGCCAGGACACTATGCACGTGACTGCTCTCAAACCAACTATGCTCCACCCCCGTCTGAGAAGTCTGTTGGCCGTGGTAAGCCATCACGCAAGATGATTAGTGTCAAGTCAGCTCCCACTGAACGCGGATGTGTGCGTCACGTCTCAGCTAAAGACGCTCATGATGATCTGGACGTCGTTCTTAGTACACTCCTTGTCAACTGTCATCCAGCTTCGGTTTTGTTCGATACCGGAGCATCTCACTCCTTCATCTCTGAAGGCTCTGCTCGTTTGCATGACATGTCATTTTGTGATGTGCCAACTCCACTTGAAATCCAAACTCCAGGGTCTAGATGGCAAACTACCAGAATAAGCCATGGTAATGAAGTCCTTGTTGACAGAATTGTATTTCTTGCATCACTTGTAGCCCTCAAGTCTTCAGATATTAACATCATCTTGGGTATGGACTGGATGACAGCTCATCATGCCAAGATTGACTGTTTCACCAGGTCTGTTCAGCTTACACACCCATTTGGCAAGATAGTCACTGTCTCCACTAGAATTGCAAAGTGTCAACTCTATTCTCTTAATGCCAGCCCTCTTCCAGACCTTGAGGATATCCCGGTAGTCCGTGACTTTCCGGATGTCTTTCCAGAGGAACTACCAGGTATTCCACCTGACAGAGATGTAGAGTTTGTCATAGATCTTATCCTAGGAACTGTTCCAATCTCTAGGAGACCTTACAAGATGGCACCCTTAGAATTAGCTGAGCTTAAGAAACAACTCGATGAATCCTTGCAAAAGGGTTTCATCCGTCCAAGTTCTTCTTCCTGGGCTTGCCCCGTCCTCTTCGTCAAGAAGAAGGATGGTACGGACCGGATGCTTGTAGATTATCGTCCCGTTAATTTGGTCACAATAAAGAACAAGTATCCGCTCCCCAGGATCAACGATCTGTATGATCAGGTCGCTGGATCCTCAGTCTTTTCTAAGATGGATTTGAGGTTAGGCTACCATCAAATCAAGATTAGAAATGGGGACATTCCTAAGACGGCTTTCGTCACTCGTTATGGCCAGTACGAGTACACCGTCATGTCCTTTGGTCTAACCAATGCTCCAGCTACATTCTCCCCCTTGATGAACTCGATCTTCATGGAGTACTTAGACAAGTTTGTCGTGGTTTACCTCGATGATATTCTTATTTACTCGAAGAACGAGGAAGAGCATACCGAACATCTTAGACTTGTGTTAGAAAAACTCAGAGAGCACCACCTTTATGCCAAGTTCTCCAAGTGCGAATTTTGGTTGCCAGAAGTGACCTATCTCAGCCACGTAATCTCTGGTAAGGGCATTGCTGTCAATCCCGAGAGAGTTCAGGCCGTTCTTGATTGAACTCTGCCTGAAACAGTTAAGCAAGTTAGGAGTTTCCTTGGCCTAGCCAGTTACTGTCGACGCTTTGTTGAAAACTTCTCCAAAGTGGCCAAACCTCTCACAGAACTTCTCAAGAATGATAAAAAGTTTGAGTGGTCCCCACAGTGTGAGCACGGTTTTCAGGAACTGAAAACACGCCTGACTTCCGCTCCCATACTTGTGCCACCGGATTTCACTAAAGACTTTGTTATCTACTGCGACGCCTCACGACAGGGACTAGGTTGCATTCTTATGCAAGATCGCCATGTGATTGCCTATGCATCTCGACGGTTGCATCCACATGAGGAGAATTGTCCTACACATGATCTAGAGCTTGCAGCCGTAGTCTATGAACTTAAGACCTGGCGACATTACCTTCTTGGTAAACGTTGCGAGATTTACACCGACCACCAGAGTCTCAAGTATATTTTCACCCAAACAGATTTGAACCTTAGGCAAAGACGTTGGTTGGAGTTGATCTCAGATTACGACTTAGGAATTACCTACACCCCAGGCAAGGGCAATGTCATGGCTGATGCGCTAAGTCGTAAGTCCTATTGCAACAATCTCATGTTGCAACAGGGCCAACCACTTATCCATGAGGAATTATGTAAGCTTAACCTTCACATTGCTCCTCACGGATTCCTTTCTACCTTGGTGGCGAAACCTACCCTTGAGGATCAGATCATTTCTGACCAGAAGTTTGATAGGGGTGTTATCCGCATCAAGAGAAACATTAAGAAGGGAGTTGGTGGATGTTTCTCTATGGATGATCGAGGTGTTGTTTTCTTTGAGAATCGCTTGGTGGTTCCCAAGAATCAACATCTGCGACAACTGATTCTTAAGGAGGCTCATGAATCTCCTCTCATGATTCATCCCGGTAGTACTAAGATGTATCAGGACCTACGCCAGAGGTTCTGGTGGACTAGGATGAAGAGAGAAATCACTAAGTTCATTGCTAACTGTGATGTTTGTCATCGCGTTAAGGCAGAACATCAAAGACCAGCTAGCAGCCTTCAGCATTTAGCTATTCCTGAGTGGAAATGGGATAAAGTTGGTATGGACTTCATCACCGGCTTTCCCAGGACCAAGAGAGGGAATAATGCTATCTTCGTAGTCATTGATCGTCTTTCCAAAGTGGCTCACTTCCTACCTGTTCGAGAGAGTATCACTGCTAGTCAGCTTGCTGACTTATATATTTCTCGAATAGTGTCACTTCATGGTGTTCCACTAGAGATCAATTCAGACCGTGGTAGTCTTTTCACTTCTCATTTCTGGGAGAGTTTCCAAACTTCCATGGGCACCCATCTTTCCTTCAGTACCGCTTTCCACCCTCAATCAAGTGGTCAGGTGGAAAGGGTCAACCAAATTCTCGAAGACATGCTTAGAGCTTGTGTTATCTCATTCGGTATGGATTGGGAGAAGTGTCTTCCCTTCGTCGAGTTTGCTTATAACAATAGCTACCAATCCAGCCTCAAGAAAGCTCCTTTTGAGGTTCTGTATGGACGAAGATGTCGAACACCTTTGAACTGGTCAGAAACCGGTGAAAGACAATTCTTTGGACCGGATATGATCCAGGAGGAAGAAGATCAAGTTCGCATCATTTGTGAGAATTTGAAAACAGCCCAATCTCGTCAAAAGAGCCAGTATGACCGTAGTCATAAGGAAGTGGCTTATGAAGCTGGCGACAAGGCTTACCTTCGGGTTACTCCTTTGAAGGGTACCCATCATTTCGGTATCAAGGGCAAGTTGGCTCCTCGTTATATTGTTCCCTTTCTCATTCTCGCTAAACGAGGAGAGGTTGCCTACCAGTTGGAACTACCCCCACATCTTTTCTGAGTACATGATGTCTTCCACGTCTCTCAACTCAGGTGTTGCTTCTTGGATCCCATCCGCGGAGTGGACCACGAAACGCTTGATCTCCAAGATAACCTCACTTACCGAGAGTACCCTGTTCGCATTCTTCATCAAGCAGAGCGTGTCACTCGACGTCATAACATCAAGTTTCTCAAGGTTCAGTGGTCTCATCATTCCGAGAGAGAAGCTACCTGGGAGCGTGAAGATCGTCTTCAACTTGAGTACCCCACTTTCTTTCCACCGACCCTTGAATCTCGGGACGAGATTCTTTCGAGTGGGGGCGAGTTGTCACATCCCTAGTTCTGGTATGACCTAGGCTAGCCTTCATGTTTGCATCATGTTTAAATTTCTTCGAAATTTGAAATTGGGATTTGTGAAACCCTCACAATCATTTTGGAAATGACCCAAATAAAAAAATTGCTCCAAAAAGGTCCAAGAAAATGCTCATGTTGCTCTCTGAAAATATTGGACAGAGATAAAAATAAAACCAACATTTTCAGGAGCTCATAAGTATTTATTTTGGGCATTTGGAATTAATCCAGTAATTAATTGCTTTGGATATATATTTGCTATATATATAATATATGTCCAAAAATTCTGAATTTTGGTGAGGGGATTTGGATTAATCCCTTAGGTCCCTGCAATATTTGACAGAAGTAAATAAAATGATTTAGTATTATTACTAAGTCAAAACAAATGACAGAAAATAGAAAAAAGAAACAAAAGGGAAAAACTTCACCTGGCTTACCTGGCGCCTCTGGCCGGCCCGTTTCTGTTCTGGCCCAGCCCACCAGGGGCAGAGCTGTCTTCCTCCTCTTACCAGTAGGCAGAGGGGAAGCGGTGCCTGACGCCGTGCACGCCGGCACACAGCTGCCTGCCTGGCTCCTCCTCGTCGCGATCAGACGTCGCCACGCACCCCCCTGGATCTTTTCCTCTCTCTCTCTCTCGCTCACTCCCCCCTCCCCTGGTCTCTCTCCCGCGCACGGCCGAACGCTGCCGTCGCCGCCACTCGCCATTGCCGTAGCCACCGCCTCCCCCTCGCCTCTCTGACACGCGCAGGAGCTCCCCCTCCTCGCTCTGAAGCCCTCCGCCGAGCCACGCAAGCCGGAGCGCCCCGTGGAGCCGTCGCCATCTTCACCTCCGTCCGCCGTGGATCCCCATCGCCACCCCGCCGTCTCTAGTGCGTCCCCAAGCTCGCCGTCAAGCCCGTCGAGTCCGCAATGAGCTTTTACTCCGTTCCCCTCTTCCCGTTCCTCCGTTCTCGCGCCGTAGCTCCTTCTCCCCACCATGGCCGTAGCTCCTCGCCGCCGATCATGGAGTCACCGTGGCCAGAGCCAGAGCCAGCTGCCCCGGGGCACCCAATCGTGCTCCTGGTGCCACGAGGGTGCCGCAGAGCCCCTCGGGTGGCCTTCCCATGCCCCGCAGCCCGCTCTTGCCCGTAGCCATACTCCGGCCGCCGCCTCGAGCTCGATTCCGGCGAGCTCCGGTCATCCCTGCCTCTCCCACTTGCCCCAGAAGACGCGGACGAGCTCTGGCTCCTCGCCCGTGGCCTCCGCCATCCAAATGGTCGCCGAACGGCGAATCCCGTGCCCTCCGCCGTGTTCTGCCTCGCCGGCGGCTAAACGCCGGCGGGATTGACCGGGTTTTGACCCCGCTGACCAGGAGGTTTGACCTCCCGTGGTCGCTGACATGTGGGGCCCGACCCTGTTAATTTTAGTTTAGGATTAGTTTAATAACTAACTAACCTTGTTAACTAACTGTGACACTGACGTGTGGACCCCACACGTCAGGTTTGACCTGGTCACCCCCGTTGACTCGCTTACGTCATGCTGATGTAGTGCTGACGCAATATATCATTTTCTGGTTTTAAAATAAATCAGGAAATTCCAGAAAATGATATAAACTTCAAAAATTCATAGAAATTCAACCGTAGCTCAGATTGAAATAATTTATATATGAAAAGTGATCAGAAAACTTCAATCTATCCATCTGTACCACTTTCATACATGACAAACCAACCTATACATGCTGTATATATGAAAACATATAAATGGCATATTTAAGAGCTTAATTTGGAGTTGCATTTGAACCCTTGGTTCAAATGGACTTCATGCAAATGAATTGCTAGATGCATTAACTCAAACAACATCACATACTCATGCCATGTTCATGCATCATATTGTTGCATATGCTTGTGTTTGATTTTCGACACCATTCCTTCTCGATAGGTCCTGCTCCGGAGACCGATCCAGAGTACCTGTCAATGGAGCAGTGCCCCCCTGTTGATCTACCAGGCAAGCAAAACCCCTTGTTCATTCCGATACAATCCTACTCTCTCGCTACTGCCCTCATTTATTGCATTAGGACAACAATGATTCAACTGCTACTTTATGCTACGGTAGTTGAACCCATTCCTCTGCATGATCTGTCATTGCCGTAGTAAATAGTTAAAACCCACTAGCATGTGTAGGAGTTGATTGAGCCATGTTGTGTTCCTACCATGCCATGCCTGCTATTGCTTAGAGTTGTGTCAGGTCTGATTCATCGGGAATGAATTGGAGTGTTATGCTATGTTCTGATGCTGAGAGTTAAGTGTGTGAACACGATTTGGTAAAGGTAGCGGTGAGAGGCCATGTAGGAGTACATGGTGGGTTGTCTCACTGGAACCGTCCTTAAGCACTGAGTTTCGTGTATGTCATCCAATGACTAGCTACTACCACACATTGGAATGCTTAAGTGCCCCTCTCAACTTACTAACCAACTTGATCTCTGTCCAGGAGTTGCAAATAGTTTCTGGTGTTTGTAGGTAGTGCTATTTTTCTACCGAGTGGCACCCAGTAGGGTGGACTTGGGACAGACTAGGCACCATGGCCTGGTGTACCGAGTGGCACCCGGATGGTGGGCTCGGGAACCCTGTACACATCATTTGGGGCCGTGAGCGAAACCCCGACCGGATCTCCTTGCGGATGGAACCCGAATAGGCGATAAACCTGGACTAGAGTCTTGTGTGGTCAGTTAGGTCATGGCCGACACCCTCGCCAGGCTTCCGCTTGAAGGTTGCCGAGGTACATGACGTGTACATGGTGATAAGTGGTGAGAGCTTGTGTGAAGAAGTACACCCCTGTAGGGTTATCATGATCTATTCAAATAGCCGTGTCCTCGGTTATGGACTTCTTGGATGCTTACGTGGTACATAGACAACTTAAAGTGGATACTCTAAAATGCTCAAGACAAGTGTGAGTGCTATGGATGGCCTTCTCATAAGGAGACAAGAATGAATCCATAGTGGTGTATTGATGTGGTGATTAGTGGACTCGTGCGCTGCCTCATCTGAAAGAAGTTTCTCGTAGTCATAGAACAGGATAGCCACTGAGTCAAAGCTGGCTTGCTGCAACTAAACCCCACATTAACTTCTTGATACAAATGCATGTATGCTAGGATCTGATGTAAGTCTTGCTGAGTACCTTTGTACTCACGTTTGCTTTATTTATGTTTTGAAGGTGAGACATATGTCTCACTAGTAGTACCGCTTGGACTTCGATGAGTAGCTTGTTACCTCAGCTATGATCTTGTACCCTTGGGAGGGACTTGTAGATAGTCAGGCTTCTCATCCTTTTTCTTTTGTAGTTGTCTGTACTCAGACATGTAATGCTTTCGTTGCTTGTATGCTCTGAATGATGGGTCATGTGACCCCTGTTTATATTTAATGCTATGTGGCTCTTCTGGGCCTTTATCTATATGAGTTTGCGTTATGTTGTGATGCCATGTTGTACATGCGTATGTGTGACGTGTATTGCTATGTGTGGGGTCCGACAATCTAGCTGTTTATCCTTGGCAGCCTCTCTTATGGGGAAATGTAGTCTAGTGCTTCCTTGAGCCATAGTAGTCCGCTACAGCTCGGTTCACCGGAGTCATGATAGCCCAGCACTACTGCTCAGGACACTTGACTGGCCGGCATGTGTTTCTCTTTGTTCCTGTGTCTGTCCCCTTGGGGAAATGTCACGCGGTGACATCCGGAGTCCTGCCTAGCCTGCTACAGCCCGGGTTCCCTGGAGTCCTGTTAGCCCAGTGCTACAGCCCGGATTCACACGCTGCTGACCGACATGCTCAATGTGAATCATGTATGCATGTCCCCATAGGTTAGTGCTGCTTTGGGTTCACGACTAGCCATGTCGGCCCGGGTTCTCTATCATATGGATGCTAGCGATACTATCATATACGTGATCCAAAAGGCGCAAACGGTCCCGGGACATGGTAAGGCGACACCCGTGGGAATACCGTGCGTGAGGCCGCATAGTGATATGATGTGTTACATGCTAGATCGGTGTGACTTAGAATCGGGGTCCCGACATTATATTTATGAATCCATTCATGATTCCACTGAAAATTATTATGAGAGAGGAACTTATGCTTCATGATGCTCTCTTTGTGTTTCAATTCTTATCTTCATGTGAGCATCATTGAAATCATCATGCCTAGCTAAAAGACATTAAAGAAAAGCACTTGTTGGGAGACAAACCAACATGTTTACCTACTGTTTTTGTGTGTTCACATGATTAGGCTACCGTAGTAATCATGTTTTATTGCTTTTGTTTCAATAAAGTGCCAAGTAAGACCTTTGGGATGGCTTACGGTGATAGTTGATTTGATCTTGCTGAAAAACAGAAACTTTTGTGCTCAGAAAAACAATTCTCATTTTTGACGTAAGCATGATAAAATGATGATTCTTTTTGCAGAAGATTAATATAAAAATTATCCTGGTTTTCCTATTTTTTCAGAATTTTTGGAGTAGCCGAAGTATGGTTGGAGTACAGATTAGTACAGACTGTTCTGTTTTTGACAGATTCTGTTTTCAATGCATAGTTTTCTTGTTTTCTAATTTTCATGGCTTATATTGCTCAATATATATTGTGAAAATGATATGCTACAGTATTCATTGTGTGAGAACAATTATGAATCTTGTCTTTGAGAGTACCAAAAGTGAAATGGTTTGCTCTTTATCATACTAACCTATCTCACAAAGTTCCGTTAAGTTTTGTGCGATTGAAGTTTTCAAGTTTTGGGTGAGATGTTTATATGAGGAGAATAAAGAGTGACAAGACCCTAAGCTTGGGGGTTCCCAAGGCACCCCAAGGTAATATTCAATAAAGATCTAAGCAACTAAGCTTGGGGATGCCCCGGAAGGCATCCCCTCTTTCGTCTTCAACATTATCGGTAACCTCACTTGGAGCTATATCTTCATTCGTCACATGGTATGAGTTTTACTTGGAGTGTCATTTTATTTTGTTAGTATTTGCTTTCTTTTATTTATAATAGTGTTTTTCATATTTTATTTCAATAAAAGTGGCAATGATAGCCTTTGCCATGCTTATTTTGCAAGTATACATGTTGCTGTTTGAAAACAGAAAGTTTACCGCTGTTGCAAAAATTCCCTAGAAAAGTCAGAATGTGATAAAATGTTGAAACATTTTACAAAACTAGATCTGATAAATTTTCTACAGTGTGGCAAATTTTCATAACTTTTTAATTTAGGGAAGTATTGTTACTCTTGTACTCTTTACAGACTATACTGTTTTGGCAGATTGTTGTTATGTTTGCATTGTTTGCATATGTTTTCTTTGTTTAATGATTCTATTTAAGGATAGGAGTATTAAATATGCAGAGGCATTTAGTGTTCAATGTTGAATAATAATTTTAGTGATTTTCTACAGTATAGAATGATAAGATTTTTGCATTGTTTATACTAACTTATCTCACGAGTCATTGTTGAGTTTTGTGTGGATGAAGCTTTTGAGATTTAGGAAAACCGTGATATGAGAAGAATTAAGGAGACACAAAGGCTCAAGCTTGGGGATTCCCAGGGCATCCCAAGATAATATTTCAAGAAGTCTCAAGCATCTAAGCTTGGGGATGCCCCGGTAGGCATCCCACCTTTCTTCTTCAACAATTATCGGTTAGTATCGGTTGAGCCTAAGTTTTTGCTTCTTCACATGATGTGTGCTATTCTTGGAATGTCATTTTATTTTCATTTTGCTTGATGTTTTAATAAAATACTTAGATCTTAAAGTTTTTAAATAAAATAGACTCCTCAAATAGTTACCAGGGAGGCTAGGTAAGCGGCATTCACATCCCGTCAACGAAGCTCTTTTCTATGGAATTACTCTAGTGCTTCACTTATATCTTTTTGAGCACGGTGTGCTTTAGTATTTTTGAAGAAATTCTCTCTTACTTCACTTAAATTAATTTGAGAGAAAGAAATATTATGCTCATAATCTTCATTTATATCCTTTTTGAGTAGCTTGTCATTTGCTCTTGTGCTTCGCTTATATCCTATGAGTAAATTGTTGAATAAATTGAATGTCATGAAGTTGAAATCATATCATGCTTAGAGGTAGCTTCACATTGGGTTTAGAAAGTGGAATCTTTCGAGGCTTGACAATCACAATATTGTTCATACAAGAAATTCACGAATAATTAGTATAAGGAAGAGAACTTTCACATGCAAATACACTATCATGGAAATCTTTTGTGATTGTGATCCCCCATCAAAATATTATATGCCAAAATTGTTGATGTTGGACAAGGAAGACAACGTACTAGTTTATGTTTGTTTGTATTCACATAGAAGTTATATTGTCATAGATCCTTCAACATGTGGTGCTTGCCCCCCATCTTTGCTAGCCAAAAATTCCGCACCAAGTAGAGATACTACTTGTGCATCCAAAAATCCTTAGACCCAAATCTTATCTTCAAGAGTCCACCATACCTACCTAAGGATTGAGCAAGATCCTTCAAGTAAGTTGTCATCGGTGCAATAAGGCAATAAAAATTGCTTTTAAAAGTGTCAGATCATTTAGTGTAAGAGAAAATTGAGCGTTGTATGAACTTGTGATGGCAAAGAATAAAAGTGATAGACTGCATAATAAAGTTTGCTATCATAAGGGGCAATATAACGTGACGTTCTTTTGCACTAAGGGGTTGAGAATACAGACAAATAAGCGCATGGCAACCTCTTCTTCCCTCTGCGAAGGGCCTATCTTTTACTTTTATGTATTTACTTTCATGCAAGAGTCAAATTTTTTCTCTCCTTTTTATTTTTCTCTTTTGGCAAGCATCATGTGGTGAGGAAAGATCTAGGCACATATATCCAGTTGGATATGGGTAGCATGAGTTATTATTGTTGACATCACCCTTGAGGTGAATACGTTGGGAGGCAAAATTATAAGCCCCTATCTTTCTATGTGTCCGGTTAAAACATTTTGCTCATGTGTATGCGGCAAGTGTTAGCAATCATAAAATACTATATGATGGTCGAGTATGTGGAGCTCTTACTTAAACTCTATTGAATAAGTTGAATTATAATTGCTTGGTGACTGGTGATACGTCTCCAATGTATCTATAATTTTTTATTGTTCCATGCTATTATATTATCAATCTTGGATGTTTTGTAATCATTTTATATCATTTTTGGTACTAACCTATTGACATAGTGCCAAGTGCCAGTTGTTGTTTTTTTTGCATGTTTTTTACATCACAGAAAATCAATACCAAACGGAGTCCAAATGCCATGAAACTTTATGGAGATTTTTTATGGACCAGAAGACACCTAATGGGCCCTGGCTGCGCCTGGGGGGTTGCTCCGAGGAGAGCAAAACCCACCAGGGCGCGCTAGGAGGCCCAAGCGCGCCCTGGTGGGTTCTGCCCACCTCAGGTGCCCCTCGGACCGCCTCTTTGCTCTATAAATACCACAATTTTCCCAAAACCCTAGGGGAGTCGACAAAATATTGATCCAGCTGCCGCAGAGTCCAGAACCACCAGATCCAATCCACACACCATCTCGGATGGGGTTCACCACCTCCTTTGGTGCCTCTCCGATGATGCGTGAGTAGTTCTTTATAGACCTTCGGGTCCGTTGTTAGTATCTAGGTGGCTTCCTCTCTCTCGCTGAATTCTCCATACAATGGTCTCTTGGAGATCCATACGATGTAACTCTTTTTGCGGTGTGTTTGTTTGGATCTGATGAATTTTGAGTTTATGATCAATGATATATTCTTATATACATGAAAGTATTTGAGTTTCTTTGATCTCTTTTATGCATGATCTCTTATAGGCTCGTATTTCTTATCCGGTATTTGGGTTTTGTTTGGCCAACTTGATCTATTTATCTTGCAATGGGAAGAGGTACTTTGTAGTGGGTTCGATCTTACGGTGCTTGATCCCAGTGACAGAAGGGGAACCGACACGTATGTATCGTTGCTACTAAGGATAAAATGATGGGGTCTATATCTACATAGATCTTGTCTACATCATGTCATCATTCTTATTGCATTACTCCATTTCTCCATGAACTTAATACACTAGATGCATGCTGGATAGCGGTCGATGTGCGGAGTAATAGTAGTAGATGCAGGCAGGAGTCGGTCTACTAATCTTGGACGTGATGCCTATGTAATGATCATTGCCTGGATATCGTCATGATTATTTGAAGTTCTATCAATTACCCAACAGTAATTTGTTCACCCATCGTTTGCTATTTTTCTCGAGAGAAGCCACTAGTGAAACCTACGACCCCCGGGTCTCTTTCTCATATATTTGCCTTTGCGATCTACTTTTCTTTGCATTTATTTTCAGATATATTAAACCAAAAATATAAAAATATTTTTCTGCACTTTATTTTTGCGATCTATTTATTCAATCTATTACAACTTTCTCCCATCAAGGCACCAATTTCTGGCACCGTTAATCGAAAGGGATTAACAACCCCAATTATGCTTTAGTAAGAATATTGGCATTAAGGTTTGTGATTCCCTATGCAAGCACGAAAGTCAATAATTATGCAATGAAATTATATCCTACTTGTGGTGCATTATTAGGTGTTAGTTATGCTTAATGCTCGCTTATGAGATTATTCGTTTCTTGGTTGGTCGCTTCTCAATCTTTTGCTAGCCTTCATTTTGCACTAAGTATGAGCTCTACTTGTGCATCCAAAACCTTTAAACCAATTTTTGCCACATGAGTCCACTATATCTACCTATATATGCGGTATTATTTTTCCGTTCTAAGCAAATTTGTATGTGCCATCTCTAATTTTCAAAATAAATTCTCTTTTGTGTGTTCGTTTCGCTCGCGAAGCGGTGAGGGGTGGCTAATATTTTCCATGCTAAATGTGTTATTCTTGCAATGAGTGTTTATTCACTTGTAATTGCACGAGAGTAAGACAAAGGTATTAGGGATGCCCAGTCCCAAAATGAAAAATGAATTTACTTTATGTTGTCAAATAATAAATTCCTTGGGAAGTGTTGGTATGGAAGGCACCCGTGGATACAGTTAGCCATGGAAAGTGAAAGTATGGTGGAAAAAGGAATAAACTTTAGTTTCTATTTGGGAACCGCCTATGATATATCTAGCATGGAAAGTGTTGGGAAATCTAAGTCGTTTTCTTTGGTGGGAAGGATACACCTCCCAAAATGTTTTTATCTCTAAGTTTTTCGCTTTGAGCTCTGGCACCTCTACAAATCCCTACTTCCCTCTGCGAAGGGCCTTTCTTTTAATTTATGCAATTTTTATTTTTGAATTTGAGTCTCCATATTCTCTTATAAAAGCACCAACTAGGAGGCAATATGATCGTACTTGAGTATTGGGTGTAGTTAATATGCGAGTGTGTTTCATGAATGGATCAATGATTGAGCATGATGGACTAGGGGTAGCTTATTTTAGCGTTGATATTTTTAAAGACATGGTTGCTTGTTGATATGCTTGAGTATTTAAATTATCATGTCAAAACTAGACTATTTCTTTGAACAATATAAAAGTCCAAATGTCCATGCTATAAAGAAAAGAATATGATATGACATGATAGGCAACATTCCACATCAAAAAAATTGTTTTTATCACTTACCTACTCGAGGACGAGTAGGAGTTAAGCCTGGGGATTTTGATACGTCTCCAACGTATCTATAGATTTTTTATTATTCCATGTTGTTTTATTATCAATCTTGGATGTTTTATAATCATTTTATAGTCATTTTATATCATTTTTTGGTACTAACCTATTGACATAGTGCCAAGTGCTAGTTGCTGTTTTTGCATGTTTTTTACATCGCAGAAAATCAATACCAAACGGAGTCCAAATGCCACGAAACTTTACGGAGATTTTTGATGGACCAGAATACACCTAATGGGCCCTGGCTGCGCCTGGGGGCGCTCCGAGGAGAGCACAACCCACCAGGGCGCGCAGGGAGGCCCAGGTGTGCCCTGGTGGGTTGTACCCACCTCGGGTGCCCCCAGACCGCCTCTTTGCTCTATAAATACCCCAATATTCCCAAAACCCTAGGGGAGTCGGCGAAATATTTATCCAACTGCCGCAAAGTCCAGAACCACTATATCCAATCTAGACACCATCTCGGATGGAGTTCACCACCTCCATTGGTGCCTCTCCGATGATGCGTGAGTAGTTCTTTGTGGACCTTCGGGTCCATAGTCAGTAGCTAGATGGCTTCCTCTCTCTCGCTGAATTATCAATACAATGGTCTCTTGGAGATCCATATGATGTAACTCTTTTGCGGTGTGTTTGTTGGGATCTGATGAACTTTGAGTTTATGATCAGTTATATCTTCTTATATCCATGAAAAGTATTTGAGTTTTTTATCTCTTTTATGTATGATCTCTTATAGCCTCGTATTTCTTCTTCGATATTTGGGTATTGTTTGGCCAACTTGATATATTTATCTTGCAACGGGAAGAGGTGCTTTGTAGTGGGTTCGATCTTACGGCGCTTGATCCCAGTGACAGAAGGGGAACCGAACGTATGTATTGTTGCTACTAAGGATAAAACGATGGGGTCTATCTCTACATAGATAGATCTTGTCTACATCATGTCATCGTTCTTATTGCATTACTCCGTTTCTCCATGAACTTAATACACTAGATGCATGCTGGATAGCGGTCAATGTGTGGAGTAATAGTAGTAGATGCAGGAAGGAGTCGGTCTACTAATATTGGACGTGATGCCTATCACTACTGGAATCAGGAACTTTGCCGTCAGCCGTTTCTTTACCGTCAGCTAGCTGATGGCAAAGAGGGTCTTTGTCATTAGCTTGAAGAAACCTGACGGCAAAGAAGCAGCTGACGGCAAAGAAAGTGTTTACCGTCAGCTCCATATTTGCCCGCAACTAGCTGACGGCATAGAACCTTTGTCTCCGCTAGCGGATGGCAAAGAGACAGGGTGGGCCGATAGTGAGTGAGGGAGTCCTGGACTAAGGGGTCCTCGGGTGTCCGACCTATTAACTATGGGCCGGACTAATGGGCTGTGAAGATACGAAGACCGAAGACTGCACCCGTGTCCGGATGGGACTCTCCTTGGCGTGGAGGGCAAGCTTGGCGACCAAATATGTAGATTCCTTTCTTTGTAACCGACCTTATGTAACCCTAGATCCTCTTGGTGTTTATATAAACCAGAGGGCTTAGTCCGGAAGAGGGGGGGTATTCATTACCATAGCCATACAAGCTAGACCTCTAGGGTTTAGTCATTACGATCTCGTGGTAGATCAACTCTTGTAATATTCTATTCATCAATATCAATCAAGCAGGACGTAGGGTATTACCTCAATAGAGAGGGCCCGAACCTGGGTAAACATCGTGTCCCCTGTCTCCTGTTACCATCGACCTTAGATGCACAGTTCGGGACCCCCTACCCAAGATCCGCCGGTTTTGACATCGACATTGGTGCTTTCATTGAGAGTTCCATTGTGCCATCCTCAAAGGGTTCAATGGATCCTTCAATCATAAACAATGACGCTGTCCAAGGAGAAACCTTCCTCCCCGGACAGATTTTCATGTTCGGCGGCTTCGCACTATGGGCCAACTCGTTTGGCCATCTGGAGCAGATCAATAGCTACGCCCCCGACCATCATGTCAGATTTGGGAGCTTGAACTACGTCGCTGACATCCATGGAGATTTGATCTTCACTGGATTCGAGACCGCGACAATCGCTCCTGGTCACCTCGATTAACATGACCTAAATCTGTCATCAAACCACATGCAGGAGATAGCTCCTGTAACTGCTCTGGCCTTAGATCCGGAGCATACGGCGCCATCTAAGGACTGGAGGTTCAACCCCACCACGTAGGCCACAGATTCCCTGGTGTTGGAGCCGCACATGGACTTAAACTCACACAATGTTTGTGTCACCGGAACCCCGGACTCGTCTCTGGGTGTAAGTTCCGAACCATGTGAGTCCATGGATGCCGAACTTGATTGTTTATCGATCTTCGAGTTTAGCGCCGCAGACATCTTCCAGCACTCACCCTTGGGCGATGTGCTAAGCTCATTAAAGAAACTGTCCTTGGCGGGCAACACACGGCCGAACTATATCCGGTTCGAACTAGAAGCCGATGACAGGGAATTTCACTCCCCACCCGCCACCCACTTTATAGCCACTATCGAAGACTTAACTAACATGCTCGATTACGGCTCCGACGACATCGACGGTATGGATGATGATGCCGGAGAAGAAGAGGCCCAGGACCCGCCGTTCACCGGACGCTGGACGGCCACTTCCTCGTATGATGTATACATGGTGGATGCACCAAAGGAGTACATCGGCGATGACAAGGAAGATCTAGTTGAGGATAAACCTCCTGAGATACAATTGAAACGCCGGCGTCAATGGCGCCGCTCTAAATCACGCCGCAGTAAAGATAGCAACACCGGCACAGGAGAAGATAACACCCCGGAAGGTGCCAAAGACAACGAAGACCCTGTTGATACAGCTACCGAACAAGATGAACGGGAAGATGGGAAGGTTAGCCCTGGTAAATAGGCCATGCAAGAGGACTCGGAGGACAGTAATTATCTTCCGCTCTCCGAGGATGAGGCGAGCCTCGGCATCGAGGATTTCATTGTGCCTGAGGAACCTCTGGAGCAGGAGCGCTTCAAGCGCTAGCTAATAGCCACTTCAAGGAGCCTGAAAAAGAAGCAGCAGCAGCTTCAAGCTATCCAAGATCTGCTCATCGACAGGTGGACTGACGTTCTGGCAACTGAAGAATACGACCTCAGATGCCCAGCCAAGAGTTACCCAAAACGAAGATTGCTACCTCAGTTCGACGAAGAGGCGCCAGAGCCCATACTTCCCTCGCGTAATGCGGCCGACCGAACACTACGCGGTTGGCACAGTGCGGCGGACTGACCACCTCGTGGTCGGGATAGAGCGGCAACTCAAGCCGAACAGCAGTCCGCCCCGCCACCATGAAAAAACAGAGACAAAACAGTTCGGGGTCATACACACGACCTCCGGCAGACCCTGGATAGTAGAGCAGGATATACCCGATCGATTTACGGATCGCAAGGACGTTCCTCGACACGTGATGATGGCTACCTATTCGGACGTGACAAACATAGTCACACCCGAGCCCACAACCGCAGACGGACTCCATCAGAGCTACATCGCGACGCGGCCTGATATAGAGGCGCCAAACAACCTCTTTGCTTCACCGATGAAGTAATGGATCATGAATTCCCTGAAGGGTTCAAACCCGTTAACATTGAATCATACGACGGAACAACCGAACCCACGGTATGGATCGAGGATTTTATTCTCCATATCCACATGGCCAGCAGAGATGACCTCCACGCTATCAAATACCTCCCACTAAAGCTCAAAGGGCCAACTCGGCACTGGTTAAACAGCCTGCCTAAAAACTCTATCGGCAGCTGGGAGGACTTGGAAGAAGCCTTCCTCGACAACTTCCAAGGTACATATGTCCGGCCACCAGATGCCGATGAGTTAAGCCACATAGTCCAACAACCTGGAGAGTCAGCCAGGAAATTTTGGACTAGGTTCCTAACCAAAAAGAACCAGATAGTCGACTGTCCGGATGCCGAAGCCCTAGCGGCCTTTAAACATAGCATCCGTTACGAATGGCTCGCCCACCACCTCGGCAAAGAAAGCCGAAATCTATGGCAGCCCTCACGGCACTTATGACCCGCTTTTGTGCGGGTGAGGATAGCTGGCTGGCTCGTAGTAAAAATACGGCCAGCGACGTAGGCCCCTCTGAGGCCAAAAACAACAATGACAAGCTCTGGCGTAATAGACACAAACGCCGAAGCAATGGTAATAATACCGACGACACTACAGTCAATGCCAGATTCAGCGGCTCCAAGTCCAGCCAGCGGAACAAACCGTACAAGAGAAAGAATCAGGGACCATCCAGCCTGGACCGCATACTCGACCGTCCGTGCCAAATCCATGGCACCCCAGACAAACCAGCCAACCATACCAACAGAGATTCCTGGTTTTTTAAACAAGCTGGCAAGTTAAATGCCGAGAACAAGGAAAAGGGATCACAGAGCAAGGACGATGACGAGGAGCCCCTGCATCCAAACACAGGGGGACAGAAGAAGTTTCCCCCTCAGGTCAAAACGGTGAACATGATATATGCCACACACATCCCCAAGAGGGATCGCAAACATGCACTCAGGGACGTCTATGCGATAGAGCCAGTCACCCCAAAATTCAATCGATGGTCATCGTGCCCGATCACTTTTGATCGTCGGGATCATCCGACCAGTATCCGGCATGGCGGATCAGCCGCACTAGTCCTAGACCCAATCATTGATGGATTCCACCTAACGCAAGTCCTCATGGACGGTGGCAGCAGCCTCAATCTGCTCTAACAGGATACAGTGTGCAAAATCGGCATTAACCCATCACGGGTCAAGCCCACAAGGACTACCTTTAAAGGAGTCATACCAGGCATAGAGGCCCGCTGTACAGGCTCAATCACACTAGAGGTTGTCTTCGGATCTCCGGACAAATTCCGAAGCGAGGAGTTAATCTTCGACATCGTTGAGGGAGTCCTAGACTAAGGGATCCTCGGGCGTCCGTCCTGTTAGCCATGGGCCGGACTGATGGGCTGTGAAGATACGAAGACCGAAGACTACACTCATGTCCGGATGGGACTCTCCTTGGTGTGGAAGGCAAGCTTGGCGACTAAATATGTAGATTCCTTTCTTTGTAACGGACCTTGTGTAACCCTAGATCCTCCCGGTGTCTATATAAATCGGAGGACTTAGTCCGGAGGAGACACATCATCATAGCCATACAAGCTAGACCTCTAGGGTTTAGCCATCACGATCTCATGGTAGATCAACTCTTGTAATACTCATATTCATCAAGATCAATCAAGCAGGACGTAGGGTATTACCTCCATAGAGAGGGCTTGAACCTGGGTAAAACATTGTGTCTCCTGTCTCCTGTTACCATTGACCTTAGACGCATAGTTCGGGACCCCCTACCCGAGATCCGCCAGTTTTGACACCGACATTGGTGCTTTCATTGAGAGTTCCCATGTGCCATCATCAAGAGGTTTGATGGATCCTTCAACCATCTACAACGATGCTACCCAAGGGGGAGTTTACCTCCCCGGACAAATCTTCGTGTTCGGCGGTTTCGCTCTACGGGCCAACTCGCTTGGCCATCTGGAGCAGATCGAAAGCTACGCCCCTGGCCATCAGGTCAGATTTGGGAGCTTGAACTACGTCGCGGACATCCGTGGGGACTTGATCTTCGCGGGATTCGAGACCGCGGCTACCACTCCTGGCCACCCCGAGGGACATGACCTAAATCTGTCATCGGACTGCATCTAGGAGACAGCTCTCATAACCGCTCTGGCCTTAGATCCGGAGCAGGCTGCGCCATCCAAGGATGGGAAGCTCAACCCCGCCACTGACGCCACAGATTCCCCGGCGTTGGAGCTGCACATAGACTTGATCCCACATGATACCTGTTCCACCGGAACTCCAGACTCGTTTCCGGCCGTAAGTTCTGAATCATGTGAGCTCGCAGACGCCGAACTTGATCGTTTATCGATCTTCGAATTCAGCGCCGCAGACATCTTCCAGCACTCGCCTTTGGGCGACATGCTAAAAGCGTTAAAGAATCTGTCCTTGGCGGAGGACTCACAGCCAAACTATATCCGGTTCGAACTAGGGGCAGACGATGGAGAATTTTGCTCCCCACCCGCCACCCACTTTATAGCCACGGTCGAAGATTTAGCTGACACACTTGATTACTACTCCGAGGACATCGACGGTATGGACGACGATGTCAGAGAAGAAGAGGCCCAGAACCCACAGTTCACCGGATGCTGGACGGCCACTTCGTCGTATGATTTATATACGATGGATGCACCAAAGGACAACAACGTCGATGACAAGGAAGATCTAGCTAAGGATAAACCTTCCGAAATACAATACAAGCGTCAGCGTCAGCGGTGTCGCTCTAAGTCACGCCGCAGTAAATACAGCAACACCGGCACAGGAGAAGATAACACTCCAGAAGGTGCCAAAGACAATGAAGACCCCGTTGAAACACCTAATGAAAAAGATGAAAGGGAAAATGGGAAGGTTAACCTTGGTAAACAGGCCACGCACGAAGACTCAGAGGACAGAAGTTATCTTACGCTCTCCGAGGATGAGGTGAGCCTCGGCATCGACGATTTCATCGTTCCTGAGGAACCTCTTTAGCAGGAGCGCTTCAAGCGCCAACTCGTAGCCACTGCAAGGAGCCTGAAAAAGAAGAAGCATCAGCTTCAAGCTGATCAAGATCTTCTCAATGATAAATGGACCGACATCCTAGCATCCGAAGCATACGGCCTCAAGCGCCCAACCAAAAGTTACCCAAAGCGAAAATTGCTACCTCAGTTTGACAAGGAGGCGCCGGAATACATACCACCATCGTATAATGCGGCTGACCAACCACCACGTGGTCGGGACAAAACGACAAATCATGCCGAACACCAGCCCACCCCGGCTCATCGCACAGGTAGGGGTAAATTAGCCCACGGCCATACATATGACCTTCGGAAAAACCTGAACAATAAAGCAGGACATACTAGATCAATCTACGGATCTCGAGGACGCACCTCGACACGCGATGACGGCCACCTATTCGGACGTGACAAACTTAGTCATGCGCGGGCTGAAAACCGTAGACAGACTCCATCAGAGCTACGTCGCGATACAGCCCGATATAGAGGCGCTGCACACCCTCATTGCTTCACTGATGAGGTCATGGATCATGAATTCCCAGAAGGGTTCAAACCTGTGAATATAGAATCATACGATGGAACCACGGACCCCGCGTTGTGGATCGAAGACTTCATTCTCCACATTCATATGGCCCATGGCGATGACCTCCACGCCATCAAATACCCCCCCCTTTAAAACTCAAGGGGCCAGCTCGGCACTGGTTAAACAACCTGCCTGAAAATTCTATCGGCAGCTGGGAGGACTTGGAAGAAGCCTTCCTCGACAACTTCCATGGTACATATGTCCGGCCACCAGACACCGATGACTTAAGCCACATAGTTCAACAACCTGGAGAGTTCGCCAGGAAATTCTGGACTAGGTTCTTAACTAAAAAGAACCAAATCGTCGATTGTCCGGATGTCGAAGCCCTAGCAGCCTTCAAACACAACATCCGCGACGAATGGCTCGCTCGCCACCTCGGCCAAGAAAAGCCAAAATCCATGGCGGCCCTCACGACACTCATGACCCGCTTTTGTGCGGGCGAGGGCAGTTGGTTGGCCTGTAGAAAAAACAATGCAAGCGACATCGGCACCCCTGAAGTTAAAAATAACAAATACAAGTCTCGACACAATAGATACAAGCGTCGAAACAACAGTGATAACACCGAGGATACGACGGTCAATGACGGATTCAGTGGCTCTAAGTCCGATCAGCGGAAGAAGCCGTTCCAAAAGAAAAATTCGGGCCCATCCAGCTTGGACCGCATACTTGATCGTCCGTGCCAAATTCCTGGCACCTCAGACAAACCACCCAATCATACAAATAGAGATTGCTGGGCTTTTAAACAGGACGGCAAATTAAACGCCGAGAACAGGGAAAAGAGATCGCAAACTGAGGACGATGACGAAGAGCCCCGGCAACCGAACACAGGAGGACAAAAGAAGTTTCCCCCTCAGGTCAAAATGGTGAACATGATATATGCTACCCACATCCCCAAGAGGGAGCGCAAGCGCGCGCTCAGGGACGTCTACGTGATAGAGCCAGTTGCCCCAAAATTTAATCCATGGTCGTCATGCCCGATCACTTTTGATCATCGGGATCATCCGACCAGTATCCGTCACGATGGTTCAGCCGCACTAGTCCTAGACCCAATAATTGATGGGTTCCACCTGACTTGCGTCCTTATGGACGGAGGTAGCAACCTCAATCTGCTCTATCAGGATACAATGCGAAAAATGGGCATTAACCCATCACGGATCAAGCCCACCAGGACTACCTTCAAAGGAGTCATACCAGGTGTAGAAGCCTACTGTACAGGCTCAATCACACTAGAGGCTGTCTTCGGATCTCCGGACAACTTCCGAAGCGAGCAATTAATCTTCGATATCGTCCCCTTCCGTAGCGGCTAGCTCGGATGAACTGCGTTTTCTCGATTCAACGTAGTACCACACTATGCTCACCTCAAGCTCAAGATGCCCGGTCCACGCGGCATCATAACGGTCAATGGAAATACGGGACGCTCCCTCCGTACAAAAGAGCACATAGCTGCCTTAACAGCAGAACTACAGAGCGGCCTTCTCAAGCAGAACCTTAATTCGGCTTCCGAGCCCACGGACACCGTTAAGAGGGTCCGAACTACTCTGCAGCAGGAGAGCGCGGCTCGTCAGGAGATCGACTAGCAATCCAGCCTCCGTCTCAGTCCCGATAAAGTGGCGACATTCATGCCGCGTGTACATAACTACGCACTCAAAATCCCATGGGCATCGACGGAGGCATAGCTAGCTTATGGTCCATAATACGGCTCAACCGACATCGGATACACACATACTTTCACTTTCACTTGTTCTCCTTTGCACGTCTCAATCCCACATGCCCCATCTAGTGGACTGGCCATCGGCCCTCTTGAAGGATAAACACACCAAGACGGCGAGAAATGCAGACATATGGTGTCGTGGTTTTGTCACGGCAGATGTCCTTGTGAAAGGACTTAGTCATGGAGCCATCGCTACAGGTTATCTTAAAGGGGTTAAACCGGACAAGGGACATCACAGTTTTATACTAGTTCGGCCCCTTCGATGAAGGTAAAAGCCTACGTCTAGTTGGTATTGCTAGGGTTTCGATGACGAGGGAGCGAATCCACTTTGCCTGGCTCTCGAGTTGTTGTGTGTTGTACCTAAACCGCTGCCGGGTCGTCCCTTTATATACACAGGTTGACGCCCGCCGGTTTACAGAGTCCCGAGGCTGGATCATAAACGTGTCCGGCTCGGTCTCTATCCTTCTTATCTTACCATGCAAGTTACATGAGAAAGTCGGTTTACATCTACAGGCCTTAACCCGCCTTTGGGCCTTGGGCCTTCGTAAAGCGCCACCATTCTTACGTCTTCATGGGCTTCTAATCTTCATAGAGTTAACCCAGCTACTCCTGGCCGGTTTACATCCAGTAGTAATATCCCCAACATTAGGCTCCAGATTGATTTGGACTTGTTCATATCAATCTTCAACACTTAGAAAAATTCTTGCCCTGGCACCTTCGCATGGATCTTGTAAACCTCCGTGATGCCATCCTTCAGATCCGCAGTAAACCGTCATGATGTCACCTATTCGTTGAAGCCGAAGATGCCCTTCATTAATGACTATCCAATCATCAAGGCGACAACCTTATTAAATATCCATTTTTGAGCTCCTCAATTCTCGCGCTTGTTGCTTATCTGTTCGCCTTATAAATAGGGCTGAGACCCCCCTTTTCCGGTTCCTCCGCTACCTCTTAATCTCTTCTTCCTCCTCACAACGTCCCTGCGCTCGAACACCGTCGTCGTCGTCAAGCTTTGTCTCTGCCTCATCCTTGGCTGCTGCATCGACCTGAACGTTCCAGAGAACCGCGGCACACCTCCGCTACCTTAACATCTTCGGTAAGTTTTCCCCCTTTTCGTCATAGATCCACTTTAGGGTTTTCGTGTTCATCGGAGTTCGTCACAGCTCCGGTGGTGTTCTTCTCTTTTCTTCCCAGTAGCATCAAAAACTAGCTAGATCTAATAGCTCTTCATGCGACTTAGTTCTTATCTGAACCTGATCATCCCCTTCGTATAGAAGAAAACTCATCTGAACCTGATGAAATGATATCTGTAACTTAGTTCTTGAATATATTCTCATTTTCTGTCACCCCCTAGATCTGGAATCACCATATAAATCTGTGAAACCTGTTTCCCGCACTTAGGTATTTTTTAGATCTGTACCCTTCACACCAATCTAGGCGGTTTGACTTTTTGAAGTATGATAATCCGGCAGGTACCATTAGTCCCCTTCTAAACCGCCAATTTATTTATACTCTGGTTTAATAGTATGCATATACCTCTACCTCTGTTCATTCCTTATCATTCATAAATACCCTGTCGTCGGTTTACCAATTTGCACATACTTGGATTCCTTTTCCTTGTTGTACCTTATGCATCACCATTAATGAATCGTAAACCGGCATTATTTTCTTCTCAGCCTTTCACTTGCAATGGCCAAGCAGTTTTATTCCTACAACTGGGTCCCCTCCCGAGTTACTGAGGGGCAACTCAACGGAATGGTCAAGATTGGCACCTTACCGAAGAAGAATGAGATCCGGTGGCGAGCTCCTGGGCCGGAAAATCCTCCTACTACCAAACAGGGTGAAGTAGTAGTGTTTGTTGAACATATAGGCCGTGGCTTTAAACCGCCCGGATCTAAGTTTTTCCAGGATGTGCTTGCCAGCTTTCAACTCCACCCTCAAGATATTGGACCCAACTCGGTATCCAATATATGCATCTTTCAAGTTTTCTGTAAAGCGTACCTACAAGAAGAGCCAATTGTTGAGTTGTTACGAGATTTCTTCCATCTAAACTGTCGCACTGAGTTTGTAGATGGACCCAATACTGAACTTGGCGTCTTCTCTATTCAGAAAAGAAAAGAGGTTGAGTTTCCTCATGCCATACTTCACAGTCACCCCAAAGAGTGGAATCAAACTTGGTTCTATTGTAGAGACACCTTCCTGAAGATGAAAACCCTCTGACGGGTTACCGTGCTCACCGGCTTGCTAATACTCATCCGCTTCCACAACGACCGAGTGCCCAGGAACGGGCCTCGTACGCACCTCAACTTGCCAAGCTAAGAGCCTTCCTGGCCAATGGTTTAACAGGCGTGGACTTCGTCTGTTGCTGGATATCCTGGAGCATTTTGCCGTTAAGTCGCCGCTCCGACTTAATGTGTGAGTATACCGGTGACGTACAAGATTCTCAACGTCATATCAATATTCAGCTAACAAATGAAGAAGTCACTGAGTCTGTGAAGAAAATGTTGAACGAACCGGAGGCTATCTGCAGCAAGACCGGGTTAAGTCCCTTTTATACGCAAAACAAACCGCCTGCTGTAAGTATTGTTCTGCCGCTTTACACTTGATATCTTTGGACTGTGAAATCTTTGAATACCCTTTGCCCATGTTTAAATAGGGTGACGATCCTTTCTAGAAAAAGAAACCTCAAGAGAAAGCGGTGAAGCCTTCTTGTCCTAAAACGAAAGCCGTCAAGAAAACCACAAAGAGGAAAGCACCTGAACCCATCGGTTTCGAGCTTGATGACGACCCGGATGAACCGGAAATAGAGGTAGAACTTGATTCACTTGGTTCACTTTTCATGCATCTCATTGACAATGATACTTATCAGGAGGACATTGAGGGCAGCCAAGCTGACGATGCAGAGGTAATTATCCTTTCCTCCGGTTCGGACTCTCTGCCAACACAAAAAACCCGTCAAGCAGTCCGGAAAGTAAGATTTTCTCATCCTCTTGATCACTTGGATCCAACATTTATTTTGAAGCAGCGGCATGAGGCTCGCCGCACAACCCGGCACAACAGCCAAAAGGTCACTTCGACCAGTTTACCGGACACCCTGGTTCAAAAACGCTGATCTGAGGTCTCACCCACTTCTGACACTTCTTATCCCAGGGCAGGCTATTTCCGACAACCTCTTAATCCGTCTGATTCGAATTATCAGGTGACACCTCCTTCATCCTCTGGCGAGTCAATAGCGACACAACTCCCTCCTCTCAAAACCGTGGCTGGGTAAGTATTTCAATCCAATATTTTGATGTTTCACACTTTATATGCTATGCTAACCTTTGCATCTTGTTCTGTTTAGCGCCAAAGCCAGACCCAATAAAAAGGATCGGGTGAATAATCTGCCCGAAGAGCATGTGGTTATTGAACTGGAGCAAACCACTGATTCGGAAGGCCCCCATGTAGACACTGTTGTTCATGAACCACCCCCTCCGGATCATGATTTGAACAAGCAAACAGAAGTTGAAATAGCAGACCTTGCCGACAAACCGACAAACCGACGAGCCCGATCCATAATGACGATGGTCCACCCAGTCCGGCGAAGGCTACTGATATCTCAACAAATCCAACATAGACTACTGGTAACAAGGCAGATGATGTTGTCATCACTGGTGTTGGTTATACTTCTCCTGGCAACCCTGTCGTATTGGCGAAACATAGTGCAAAAGAAGAACATGCCACCACGGAAAAAGGCAAGTGGAGCACTGATCTATCAAGCTATGCCCACTTCAGTGCTGAAGAACTCCACTCTGGCTTTCTGAACCGCCTGCACACAAACCGTAATTATGAAGCCGGTTTGGTGAATCTAATGAAGGAGCGCTATGAGGTAATGACATAACTTTTCCTTTCTTAAGTCCACTTGCAAATATCAACTCCAGTAGCCCCCAAGGGCCGGTTTATGGTAGCAATCATAAATCGGGACTTTATAATATCTCAACCCTTGCATACTTATCCTCCATATGTCAGGTGATCCTTTGAAATAAACCAGTACTTTATCATTGTATTCCTATAGTTTTTCATCTGCGTAGTCCCCAAGGGCCGGTTTATCTTTCCAAGGGGAACCGGGACTTGAATCAATGCTTCAACTTTGAACAGATATACATTATCCCCCAAGTGTCAAGGATAATGCTTGTGTTGTACTTGGGACTTGCAAAAAATTCTGATAATAGAGCAAACAGGCATTAGCCCCCAAGTACAAAGTGCATAACTTGTTATGTGCTTGGTACTTCAAATATATGTAGATCCCACTTGATGATATGTCATTCCTTTACAGTCTGAACTTAGCAAAAAGGACTCCCAAACCGCTGACCTTCAGGAGAACATCAAATCTCAACAAGAAGAAGTTCCAAAGCCAAGGAAGACCTGGCTAATGCCTTAGTAGCCATGGAGAGGCTGAAGGAAACTTTTAATAAAGAGCGTGCCGATTGGGAGACAGAGAAGGCCGGTTTAACAAAGAAGGCCGAAGACGCAGAAGCAGCCCTGAAGCCGGTGGTTGAAGAACTGACCGGCTTAAAGCAGCAGATTAACGCCATGACTTCTGCTGTGTTTGGTGAGTACCCTCTCATGAAGTTTTTCTAATTCGTAATATCTTATCAATGACCGGTTTACTGACGTTTTACCATGACAGGGACCCACATTACTCATCTGGGCTCCGACATGCGGATGAAGCTTAAAGCGGCGTATACTTTGATAGAACAATTGTATTCTGGTCCCAACGGGCTATCTGTGTTGCTACGTACAACAGGCCTCCTCCATCATTGATAAGAGAAACCATCGAGAAGTTGTCCATGTTGCCTGCCCGGTTGGAGGAACTTAAAAAATCAGCTGAAAGGTCAGGCGCATTGAGCGCGCTAATCTGGGCCAAGGCCTGGATTCCAGATCTTGAACCGGTAGACATCAGCCAAGGCTACCCCAACGTGAAAGAAGATGGGACAGAATTCAATAATGATGATCTCCGAAGGCTGGCAAGGGAAATGCGGCCTATAGCAAGCAAATTGGTGGACGACACAGATCTATCTCATTATCAAGCGGTTTATGATGTTGATCATAAAAAATCTCCTGTGCCGGTTCATAATGTAGAGGATCTTGTTCCGCCAATCCGTAAGCACACTTACACTCCTGACATTGATCCTTCTCCTCCTATAAGTGAAGAAGCCATATTCAAAGCTTTAACCGGAATTGATTGGACAACAATTGATTTCCATCCACTGGGTAGAGATGAGGAGGATGCGCCAACTCAAGATGATCCTCAATCTTCAATTCGTCCAAATGAGGAATCATAAAACGGAGGCCGGCTTATCAGTTGCAGTCTGCCACTCCTATTAAAACAATTAATCGAGTTGGGCTATTTAAAGCGCCTTGTAATAGGATAGCGTGAACACTTTATCTGTCATGCCATCGAGCATGTTTGTTTCACTTGACACCGAGAACTTTCCATGCCGTTGGGATCTATTATATGCATAGTCCATTATGGCTTTTATTTAACTTGTTCCTGCATATGAGAATTTGAAAGTGTCCTAGTGGTTTACCACTGGACGGGTCATGATGCCCAAAAATACATACATAACTTGGATGGATAACCAAGATTGTAATAACTAGATATAAAATAGATGATACCTGTGATATAGCTCGTTGGCTTGGCTAATTGTTGGTATAGTAAGGGTGAAAACACCAATCTGGAGTATGGATGTGTCCTTTCCCTCTTGTCGGTTCATATAAGAACCATATCGGGTTATGATAACCGCCAGTTTGTTCGTATAATGCTGGTGACCTCTAGTCAAAACCAGACCGGAGCAACTTACTACCAGTGTAGAACTAATCATGTACTGACAACTGAGCGTTGAAAGCCATGCCGGGTTGTAATAAACATCGGTTTATCAGAAAATATTCATAAATCCCTTACCAAAAGATGTTTAAAAACAGCAAATCCAAAAGAAATATGCAAGGCTTTTCATGGGCTGCCAGGCCCTAAATCGAGGCTTTTCATGGGCTGCCAGGCCGCTGAGTTAAACCATTTTTCAAAGCCTTTTAAGATGGACCTCAATCTTTAACCAATCACCGTTTTAACTTTGACAAGTTCAGGGTCTATGAGATTGACTTGTCAAACGTTCGATGGGTCATACCAGGTTTACCTGGACAGAGTGGCTTACTTAAAAAGGCAGGATAACCTGGGGTTTTAGGTGAATACACCTGGCTTCCAAGCCTGGGTTGATAGCCTATTACAATGGTGCAAGCTCGTTGTTCTTTGAGAAGCAAGGAGCCCCCAAGTAATATTTGAGCTATGCTCAGTGGTTACCTATGTTTGAGTTGTGCTTGATTCAACAGACTCTCTTTGGTTCCACATAATTTCCTTTTGGCCTTAAGCCTATCAAGAGGTGTAGCTATGGTGTAAATACAACCAAGACCCCTAGTGATTTCCCTTTTTGGTCTTAAGCCAATCAAGAGGCGTAGCTATGGTTCGAATACGACCAAGCCCCCTAGTGATTTCCTTTATATCCGTGTGGCTTTATAGGTCGGGTTAATAGAACTCCGCTTTGTAAGTAGAAGCCCCCTCGTAACCACACATGATGTAAAAAAAGAAAGAGACCCCGCTTTATAGCTGAGGCTTCGGTTTATTATATAATATATACATTGTCATAAGTATGTACATAAGAAGAGCCTGTGGCTCAAGTATAGTAAGGCCGAAGAAGAGCTATATTCCATGGCCGCTAGGTCTCCTCCTCCGATTTGCGTGAGTCTTTGCGCTCTCGAACATCGATAAGGTAGTATGACCCGTTGTGCAGGTTTTTGCTGACCACGAAAGGTCCTTCCCAAGGTGGGGATAACTTGTGCATATCAGTCTGATCCTGGATGAGCCGGAGCACTAGATCACCCTCTTGAAAAGTTCTGGTCTTAACCCGGTGGCTGTGATAACGTCGGAGATCTTGTTGATAAATCGCCAAACGTGCCGCTGCGAGATCACACTCCTCATCTAACACGTCCAGTGAGTCCTGACGTGCCTTCTCATTTTCAGCTTCAACGTAAGATGCCACACGGGGCGAGTCATGACGAATGTCACTAGGGAGAACCGCCTCTGCTCCGTAAACCATGAAGAAAGGCATGTAAGCCGTAGATCTATTTGGTGTAGTGTTGATACTCCATAAGACAGAAGGTAACTCCTCCACCCAACAACCCGGCGTCCTCTTTAAAGGAACCATAAGCCGGGATTTGATTCCTCTCAAAATTTCTTGATTCTCCCTCTCCGCTTGCCCATTAGACAGGGGGTGAGCCACTGACACCACATCAAGCCGGATGTGCTCACATTGACAAAATTCTTCCATAGCACCCTTGGACAGATTAGTACCATTATCAGTTATAATGCTGTGTGGAAAACCAAACCGGAATATCACCTTTTTGATGAATTTAACCGCCATGGCTGCATCACACTTACTGACTAGCTCTGCCTCTACCCACTTGGTAAACTTGTCAACCAACACCAACAGGTGGGTCTTTTTGTGCTTGGATGTCTTAAAGGGTCCAACCATATCGAGCCCCCAAGTTGCAAACGGCCAAGTGATTGGAATCATTCTCAACTCCTGAGCCGGAACATGAGCGCCGCGTGCAAATTTCTGACAACCGTCACACCTTTTTACTAAGTCCCCAGCATCGGCATGAGCCATCAACCAATAGAAGCCGTGACAAAAAGCCTTAGCCACCAAGGATTTTGAACCGGCGTGGTGACCACAGTCTCCTTCGTGGATCTCTCGCAAAATCTCACAACCCTCTTGAGGAGACACACAACGCTGAATTGCTCCTGTGACACTGTAAAGATGTAGCTCCCCGTTGATAATGGTCATTGACTTGGATCGCCGGATTATCTGTCGGGCCAAGGTTTCATCATATGGTAACTCACCGCGGTTCATGTAAGCTAGGTATGGGACTGTCCAATCCGGTATAACATGCAAAGCCGCTACCAACTGGGCCTTCAGGTCAGGAATAGCCAACTCCTCCTCTGTGGGTAGCTTGACCGACGGATTATGAAGTACGTCGAGGAAGACATTAGGTGGCACCGGTTTACGCTGAGAGCCTAGACGACTTAAAGCATCTGCCACTTCATTCTTTCGCCGGTCTATATGGTCAACTTGATAACCCTTGAAGTGACTAGCTACTATGTCTACCTCTTGTCGATATGCAGCCATGAGTGGATCCTTAGAATCGCAAGTGCCAGATACCTACAGAGCCATCAGGTCCGAGTCACCGAAGCATTTAACTCGGCATAAATTCATCTCTTTAGCCATCTGAAGGCCATGGAGCAAGGCCTCATACTCAGTTGCATTGTTAGTACAAGGGAACATTAAGCGGAGAACATAACAAAACTTGTCACCTCGTGGGGAAGTTAATATGACTCCAGCCACCGAGCCCTCCAATTGTCTGGACCCATCAAAGTGAATAGTCCAATAAGTGTTGTCTGGCTTTTCCTCTAGTTCTTGTAACTCTGTCCAATCATTGATGAAGTCCACGAGTGCTTGAGATTTGATCGCTGTGCGAGGTGTATATTTGAGCCCGTGAGGTCCAAGCTCAATAGCCCACTTGGCAATCCGGCCAGTCGCCTCTCTGTTTTGGATGATATCTCCTAGAGGGGCTGAACTAACCATTGTGATAGGATGACCTTGAAAATAATGTTTGAGCTTCCGGCTTGCCATGAAAACTCCATACACCAACTTCTGCCAATGTGGGTACCTCTGCTTTGATTCAATAAGCACCTCACTGATGTAATAAACAGGCCGTTGAACCGGATATTCCTTTTCGGACTCCTTGCGTTCCACCACAATAGCCACACTAACAGCCACATACAGCAATAAGGGTTCCTTATCAATCGGAGCCGCAAGGACGGGTGGCTCGGCCAACTGTCTCTTCAAATCCTCAAATGCCTTATTAGCCACGTCACTCCAGACGAAATCATCCGTTTTCTTTAGCATATGATACAAAGGAATAGCCTTCTCCCCAAGGCGACTAATAAACCGGCTTAGAGCTGCAATCCGGCCTGCCAAACGCTGAACATCATTGATACACGCCGGTTTAGCCAGGGACGTGATAGCTGAATTTTTTTTCCGGGTTAGCCTCAACGCCTCTATTGGACACCAGAAACCCCAAAAGCTTGCCTGCCGGAACACCAAAGACATATTTAGCCGGATTAAGCATCATCTTATAGACCCGGAGGTTGTCAAAAGTCTCTCTCAAGTCATCTATCAATGTTTCCTCCTTCCTAGACTTCACCACAATATCATCCACATAAGCATGCACATTGCGCCCAATCTGTTTATGAAGACAATTCTGAACACAATGCTGATAAGTCGCCTGGGCACTCTTGAGCCTGAAAGGCATAGACACATAGCAGAAGGCTGCAAAGGGAGTTATGAAAGTTGTCTTCTCCTGGTCCTTAACTGCCATTTTAATCTGATGATAACCAGAATAAGAATCCAGAAAACACACACGGTCACAACCCGCCGTAGCATCAATAATATGATCAGCTGGACATGCTTTGTTCAAGTCTGTGTAATCCACACACATACGCCAAGTGCCGTTTTTCTTAAGTACCAGCACCGGATTAGCTAGCCACTCAGGGTGAAAGACCTCCATAATAAATCCAGCTGCCAAGAGCCGGGCTACCTCCTCACCAATAGCCTTACGCCTCTCTTCATTGAAGTGGCGAAGAAACTGCCTGACCGGTTTAAACTTAGGATCTATGTTAAGGGTGTGCTCAACGAGTTCCCTCGGTACACCTGGCATGTTAGAAGGCTTCCATGCAAAGATGTCCCGATTCTCATGGATGAACTCGATGAGCGCGCTTTCCTTTCTGGGATCCATGTTAGCGCTAATGCTGAACTGCTGAGATGAATCACCAGGAACAAAATCAAATGATTTAGTGTCTGTAGCCGATTTAAATTTCAGCACCGGATCATGCTCTGTAGTTGGCTTCTTCAGAGAAGTCATATCTGCCGGATCAACATTATCCTTATAGAATTTCAGTTCCTCTGTGGCACAAACCGACTCCGCATAAGCCGCATCCCCTTCTTCACATTCTAAAGCAATCTTCCTGCTCCCATGTACCGTGATGGTCCCCTTGTGGCCTGGCATTTTAAGTTGTAGATAGACATAACACGACCATGCCATGAACTTAGCATAAGCCAGACTTCCAAACAGGGCATGATATGGGCTTTTGATTTTCACCACTTCAAAGGTCAAAGTTTCTGATCTTGAATCATTATCATCTCCAAAAGCTACCTCTAGGGCTATGTTGCCAACTGGGTACGCCGATTTACCAGGAACCACTCCATGAAAGACCGTGTTCAACGGTTTAAGATTCTTGTCTGTCAGCCCCATGCGACGGAAGGTATCATAGTAAAGGATATTGATACTGCTCCCTCTGTCCATAAGCACTTTAGTGAACTTGTAATCCCCGACTTGAGGAGCCACCACTAAGGCCAGATGACCCGGATTATCAACCCGGGGTGGATGATCCTCCCAACTCCATAAAATGGGTTGTTCAGACTAGCGCAAATACCGAGTTACCGCCGGTTCAACGGAGTTCACAGCCCTCTTGTGAAGCTTCTGATCGCGCTTACACAAGCTAGTGGTAAAGACATGATATTGCCCACTATTCAACTGCTTCAGATTGCTCTGATAGCCCGACTGCTGCTGCTGATTCCCCTGATGGTTGTAACCTCCCTGATTACCCTGATTAGCTTGATTGCCATGTCCGGTCTATTTTCCTTGGAATCCTGAACCGGAGCTGCTGCCTCCGTTACCCGGCCCATGAAAACCACCTCATGAACCGCCGGGCGGGCCATTATCGTATTGAAACATATTGGAATTCTTGAACTCTCACATGATGAAACAATCCTTCCAAAGATGTGAAGCTGGCTTCTCCTTCGATCCGTGCTTTGGACAAGGTTGATTTAACAGGCGCTCCAGATTGGGGCCTGACCCTCCACCCCTCTAAGGCGGTTTTCCCTTACGACGCTGATCGTTATCCTGGGCATTGGTGTTAGCCACAAAGTCCAGGCTATTATCTGCTTTGCGCTTACCGTTGTTCCCATGACCTGCCGGGTTATGCTGCTGCCCCTTGGTATTGCCGTTCTTTTTTCCCTTTCCCCGGTTTGTCATCCTCCGACTCAGGGTCTTTGGTACTATCTGAATCGGCATATTTCACCAAAGCAGTCATAAGGGTTGACATGGCATTGCAGTGACGTTTGAGCCTCCCTAACTTTAGTTTTAATGGCATAAACCGGCAATTGCCCTCCAACGTCAAAATTGTTGTATCCGCGTTAATGCGGTCCGACGAATGCAGAATAGCTGAGACTCGCTTCACCCAATGGGTTGTAGACTCCCCATCCTCTTGAACACAAGCAGCCAGGTCCACAATCGACATAGGTTGTTTACACGTATCCTTAAAATTCTGGATAAACCGGCTCTTCAACTCGGCCCATGACGCAATGGAGTTAGCCAGTAGGCTCTTTAACCAAGTACGAGTTGTTCCTTCCAACATCATGGTGAAATACTTAGCACACACCGCTTCATCCACATCCAGCATCTCCATTGCCATCTCATAACTCTCAACCCATGATTCAGGGGGTAAATCGGTAGTGTAATTGGGTACCTTGCGGGGGGCCTTGAAATCATTGGGCAGTCGTACATTGCGCAAGGCTGGGGTGAAACAAGGCACCCCCAAAGAACTGAATACCACACCTGGCTCCACTGAGGTGGTTGGACGAACCGGAGTAGGCTGACGAGTTGCGTGCTGAGCCACTAACTCGGCCTCTCGACGTGCTCGTCCATGATCCACCACATCTTGTGCATTAGCACCACCACCTGCCGGGTTACGGTGCCGCGTAGTGCTTGACACAGCCGGTTCATCAATATGCCTGTCGTAGCTCCATCTTGGATGGGGGTGGAATGGATCCTCTCCCGACTATGCGAATAAGCCTGCTGCTGGGTTAAAGCTGTTTGGAGGAGTTCCCTAGCCCGTCGTGTCTCAACCGCCACCGGTGACTCGCCTTCGATCGGGAGAGCTGCCAATCGTGAAGCGGCGGCCACAATGTTATCCAACGGGTTGGAGTAATGCCCCGGAGGCGTCGGAATGCGCTAAGACACAATGTTGTTCTGACGAGGCGGGTCCATCGTGCGCGGCTGAACTGGCGCTCCTTTTACCGGTGCTTCAGTCTGGTTTACCACTGGCTGGTTACTGGTTCCCGCTCCGGGTGTGTTGAAGAGGTTCCTTGCCTCGAAGGCTGACGGAAGGCGCGATTGGTGAGCCTCCAATCCGTCCCGCTCTGCAGCCATCCTGGCGTTCTCTGCCGCCAGGTCCGCTTTAGCTTGGGTTATCTGATCCTTCACCTTTGCAATCTTTGCGTTGTGCTGATCCCAGTTTGCCGCGTCTACCTCCGCTGCTAGTAATGTTGCTAAAGTGCCGAACAGATCGGACAAAACCTGAGCCGGAGGCAGTGCAGAGCCCCCCGCTCCCGCTGGCGTTGCTGTTGCTGAACCAGAGATCATTGTCGCGGCGGTAGAGGAGTGTTGTGCTGGTTGTGTACCGGCCATAAAGACCGCGACCTGGCTTAGCAGATCGAGGGGGTCCGGAATACTATTGCCCTCGGAACCTCCACTAATCTGGCCATCCTGCAGTTGGTACAGGAACTCGGTCTCTTCGGTTGAAGACTTGTCATCGGAACAGACAACGATTTCCCCATCAGATGCCGGTCCATCCTCATATTCCGCTCCATGGACGACACCTATGAAAACATGCCTTGCTATGGGCCGAACCTGGGCAGGGCTTGCACGCTGAGCCATCTCGATGATGTCGGTGCAGGTGTCCAGCTCAGGGCCCGGTTCGCCGATCTTGCCGATGAAGACGTGAATCCCACCAAAGGGGACCCGGTACCCGTATTCAATTGAACCGGCTTTGGGACCCCATGTAGAGCTTTCCGCGATGACTCTTAGTCATCCGGCCCACAGCGTATCCCTTGAGTCCTTCGAAGCTGCCCTTCAAGAACTCGAAACCATCGTGCGATAGCCCCACGGTGGGCGCCAACTGTCGTGGTTTTGTCACGGCAGATGTCCTTGTGAAAGGTCTTAGTCGTGGAGCCATCGCTATGGGTTAGCTTAAAGGGGTTAAACCGGACAAGGGACACGAGAGTTTTATACTAGTTCAGCCCCTTCGATAAAGGTAAAAGCCTACATCTAGTTGTGTTGGTATTGCTTGGGTTTCGATGACCAGGGAGCGAATCCGCTTTGCCTGGCTCTCGACTTGTTGTGTGTTGTCCCTAAACCGCCATCGGGTCGTCCCTTTATATACACAGGTTGACGCCCGCCGGTTTACAGAATCCTGAGGCTGGATCATAAACATGTCCGGCTCGGTCTCTATCCTTCCTATCTTACAATGCAAGTTACATGAGAAAGTCGGTTTACATCTACAGGCCTTAACCCGCCTTTGGGCCTTGGGCCTTCGTAAAGAGCCACCATCCTTACGTCTTCATGGGCTTCTAATCTTCATAGAGTTAACCGGGCTACTCCTGGCTGGTTTACATCCAGTAGTAATATCCCCAACATATGGGGACTTTTTAGGTGATCCCGTTAACGATAACTCTACCTGTTTTTCAGGACCCACATGCAGCTCTCCCTTGGTTTCGGCATGTCAAATAGCCTGTTGCTTATCGCACTACCTGTATCAATGCACCTTGATGTACTAACTAAATTACAATGAGAACAGTTTGCGGCTGGAGCTTTAGGACCCCAGCTTTTTACCTTCGTACTTTTTCTGTTTTCTTTCTCTTTTTTAGCTCCCCTATGGATAACCCTATCAGGTAGCACCCGTACACTTTGGTACGTCCGATGTTTGCCAGGGGCTTCATAGAACCCCACGTTACGGCAACAAAAGTCCGAACACTTTTTATAAGTATAGTTCGGCACCCCGAATTTAGCATTATATGCATTGGCTCCGAATCATGTCTTTGGTCAATAGTCGGGTTGCACGGCTCCTGTGCTTGCTACCTTACATTCCGCTATATTGGCTAAGGTAGTAAAGGGAGAACTACTATGATTGTGCCTTGGTTTATCCAAAGGAGCAACTCAGTAGAGAAAGCCGAAAACTGACTGCCATGATGTGGCGAGAGCCGGTCATATGTTCGGAGGTTACAAATCGTTGGAGATTTCTTCCGCAATACGCGAAGGATTGGTACTTCCCGATCAGATGCTTATAGCACTCTAGTTCGGATACTAGGGGTTGCGCCCATGTTTTTATTATAAAACTCCTATGGCTAAGTGAGGGCGTTCAAGCCGCATAGTCTGGTTGCCTGGTTCGTTGCGCTAAACAACTCCTTCAAGGACCATATAATTGGATCAAGATTGTTCAGATTCCATCCCGAACACCCCCATACTACCTACGTGGGGGCAGAAGCCGACGACTGGCCAACCCTCAGATTTCATACAACACGGCCGCACAGGAGGAAAAAATTAAAACATAACAAGCATTATATTACACAACATCGTTGATTCATATTACAGGACATGATAATACGAATATTTTCATGGGAATATAACATCCTTCACACATTGCTCCGCCACAAGGAGGGATCCCTCTAGGACACCATCAAAATACAACTCGAGACGGCAGTGCTCCTTGCCCTCAAGAGGCCCCTCGGTCATCAGCTTCTTGGCATCCATCTTCGCCTAGTGCATCTTGACACATGCAAAGGCCATCCGGGCACCTTCAATACAGACCGATCGCTTTATGACCTCAAGCCGTGGGCAGGCACTAACAAGCCGCTTCACAAGTCTAAAGTAGCTGCTGGGTATCGGCGCGGCAGGCCATAGTCGGACTATCAGGGTCCTTCATGGCTAGCTCGGACGCCTTGTGCAGCTCGACCAGCTGTTTCAGCTGGTCGCTGAAGGGCACCAGATGTTCTGGTCCAAGATATTGACACCAGAACAGCTTCTCTGTAGAACTCCCTTCTTCGGCTCGATAGAACTCAGCAGCATCTGATACGTTGCGTGGCAAATCCGTAAACGCCCCTAGAGAGCTCCAAATTCGGGTAAGTAAAAGGAACGTTTCCTTCATAGACTTGCTTTGCATAATGAAAGCCTTACCTGCCGCGATCTTCTTGGCCACCTGGATTTCTTGAAGGGCGCTCTAGGCCTCGGCTCGAGCCTCTTGTGCGCTCTGGCGGGCCTTCGCAAGTTCGGACGCTTGCGTCTTCGAATCACGCTCCAAGGACTCATACTTCTTGACGGCGTCCTGGAGCTCTTGCTAGACCTTGCTGACCCGGGCCTCATGTTTCTCACACGCGGCGCGCTCCTTGGCCGCTTTGTCCTCGGCCTAGACTAATGCCTTCTTGAGGGCCGCCACCTCGATCGTGGCCCCTAATAAAACTCACGACACTTTAGTCAGCACGAAACATTCATCCTTCCTCAATTCACGCGCAGGTCACTGCATACCTTAGTCAGCACGAAACATTAAGCATCAGGGGCTATTGTCTACACTGTGATATCCTTTCTACAATTACATTACTTACCTCAACGCCTGTTAAAAGGCTAGCGCAGGCTTCGGTCAGTCCGCTTTTGGCAGACTGAACCTTCTCGATTACCGTGCCCTTAAGGACACGGTGCTCATCCACAATGGAAGCGCCTCGCAGCGCTTCCGGCAGATTATCCGGTGCCCCAGGTTGGACAGGGGTCACTGGCAGAATATGCATACCCCTTCTTTCGAAGGAGGTTGCGTGCCGGATTCAGGAGCCGCACCGGTCTCCGGAATCGAGTCCGGCCGAGGGGCGGACCGAACATGGCCCTCCTCACCACTAGTCTCCCTAGGGATCGGCTCCCGCTGGTGTCCGGCGGCGGAGGCATCGCCTTCTGGCGCCTCCTGAGCCTCTCCCCGGCCCGGGAAAGTCCTTCGGGACAACACCTCCACATTGTCCTTGGCCTTGGGGGAGTCAGCGGGCGGCGGTGACGCGCTGGCCATCTCCTTTGAATCTAGTGAACCCTCTATCGAGGATCGCAGGGAGCTATCGCGGGCTGGACTGTGATGGCATAATTTAAACATATTAATATTACAAAATGGAAAGGCCAGGCGTTTGGACGTCCATAAGGTTTTTGGTACTTACGAGGCAGCCCGAGGCTTGGTCCAGGGCATCCACTCCGGACTGCTATCGACATCCCACGCGGAGTCATCCGCAAGGGAATCCTTCCCCCTCTTGGGCGCCTTCGCCTCCAAATTTGGGGAGGCCCCCCTTTTCTTCCTTCCCCCCTTGGGGGGAGTTGCTATCTTCCTCCTCCTCGTCATCTTCGGTGGTAGAATCGTGAGTCCCGTCTTTGGACGTCATGTCCGAAGCGACTTTTCGACGAAGGCCACTCCGGGCCCCCTTGGCCGTTTTCTTGGCCTTCTTCTCCGGCACAGAGGTGCCAGAAACAGCATCTTCATCAGAAGCGGGGTCTCTTGGTCTTCGGGCAGCGGAGCCGGACAGTTAATCTGCCCTGCTATGTCGATCCAGGCCTAAAAAAATTGATAGGAAGGCTTAGACTCCTTCTCGGAATATGTCAGTAAAGGCTATACCTTAAAAACATGAAAGAACTTACCGAATTATCCTGGCGTTTTAAGCTGAGCCCGCGATCCTCGGTCATAGGCGGTGGTGACTTGCCGGCCTTGAAGAGCACTTTCCAGATGTCTTCGTGCGTCGTGCCGAAGAGCTCTAACAGCGTCTGGTGCTTGGTCAGATCAAACTCCCACAAATAGCAAGTCCGGTGTTGGCACGGAAGGATACGGCGAATGAGCATAACCTGGATCACGTTGGCAAGTTTGATTCTTTTGGTTATCATGTTCTGGACGCACGTCTGGAGCCCAGTTAGCTCATTCGAAGAACCCTAGGTTAGGCCCTTCTCTTGCTAGGAGATGAGCCGCAGCGGAGCTCCGGATCGAAATTCGGGGCCCGCCGCCCAGTTGGTGCCGTGCGGCTCGGTGATGTAGAACCACCCCTTCACCGTCTCCACAAAGGAGCCTTCGTGCCATGTGACGTTGGGCATCTTGCCCACCATGGCACCTCTGCACTCTGCTTGTTGGCCTCTAACCACCTTCGGCTTTACATTGAAGGTCTTCAGCCATAGGCCAAAGTGATGTGGGATACGGAGGAAGGCCTCGCAAACGACTATAAATGCTGAGATGTTGAGGATAAAGTTGGGTGCTAGATTATGAAAGTCCGGCCCATAGTAAAACATCAATCCGCGGACAAACAGGTGGAGAGGGAATCCCAGCCCGCGGATGAAATGTGTGAGAAACACAACCCTCTCATGGGGATCAGGGGTAGGGACGATCTGTCCCTCGGCCGGGAGACGGTGAACGATCTCCTTGGCCAGGTATCCGGCCTCTCGGAGCTCCTTGACGTCTTTCTTCTTAACAGAGGAAGCCATCCACTTGCCACCAGCTCCGGATCCGGACATGGTTGGAATGCTTTCTCCGGCGGGGGAAGCTAGGGCTTGGGCACTGGAGCTCAAGAATGGATGGGCAGAGGAAGGAGAAGGCGGGGGTGAGTGAGGACGAATCCTTATCCCGTTATAAAGGCCACGACTGTCAAATGCCTTCCTACTCGCCTTAAAACTCACCTATTCCCAAGGGCTATGTAAATGACATGGTTGGATTACCCACGCCCCTATTGATGAGAATCCCGTAATAAGGGGACACAATCTCTGCCTTGACAAGACGTGTCGATGGCAACCGCATCTCGAAACATGGAGCGGCTGACGAAAAACGGTTCAAAATTATGACTGGACAGATGTGATGTCATGTTACAAAAAGTTGTCAGCAGATTGGACTCGTGTAAAATTATATTCTCTCTGCGATTGTGTGTGGTGTGTGTTACAGGTCCGGACACGTCGATACGTCCGAAGACTATTGTGAAGTTTGGAAGGGGGAACCCGCCTTGCAATGCCGAAGATAGGCCTACGCGCCGGATACCTTGTCATTGAAGCCAGGTTCAGGGGCTACTAAGGGAGTTCTGGAGTAAGGGGTCCTCGGGCGTCTGGCCTGTAGCCATGGGCCGGACTGATGGGCTGTGAAGATACGAAGACCGAAGACTACACCCGTGTCCGGATGGGACTCTCCTTGGCATGGAAGGCAAGCTTGGCGACTAAATATGTAGATTCCTTTCTTTGTAACCGACCTTGTGTAACCCTAGATCCTCTCGGTGTCTATATAAACCGGAGGACTTAGTCCGGAGGAGACACATCATCATAGCCATACAAGCTAGACCGCTAGTGTTTAGCCATTACGATCTCGTGGTAGATCAACTCCTGTAATACTCATATTAAGCAAGATCAATCAAGCAGGACATAGGGTATCAATCTCTTGACGATCCGGGCCTCTCCTGTAATACTCATATTCTCCTGTAATACTCATATCCGGCAGCAAGACAACCCGAATCGTCAAGAGCATAACTAGCTATCCGGCCTCCGTCCTAGTCCTTATCAAATGGCAGCATTCGTACCGCGCGTACATAACTACGCACTCAAAATTCCATGGGCATCGATGGAGGCATAGCTAGCCCCTGATCCACGATGCGGCTCGACCGACCCTGGATCCGCACAACTTCACTTTTTCCTTTTTTCAAGTTTTTCTCTTCTCAAGGCTTTTTCTAGTAACCTGATCATCGGACCGATCACGGGAAGGATACACCAAGGAGGCAAGGAGCTTTGACGTACAAGGGAATCCCCAGGTGGTCTCTACTAACGATTGCTATACCTGTTTTACATACCTGCACGTAGCTCGCTCTTGGTCATGGCATGTTAAATAGCCTTACTTGCTTATCGTATCACTTGCACAAGTACACCTCGACGTATTAATGAAATTACAATGAAAAATATTTGGCAGTGTCAGCTTATTCCTTGATTTTTTTCCTTACCTCTGTATTTATTACTCATCGCACCCGTACACTCTGGTACGTATTACTTCGCCAGGGGCTTCATCGCACCCCGCAATACGGCAACAAAGTCCGAACACTTTTTACAGTATAGTTTGGCACCCCGAACTTATAGCATTATATGCATCGGTTCCGAATCAGCTCTTTGGTCAATAGTTGGGTTACCTGGTTCCTGTGCTTACTACCTTACGTTCCACTATATTGGCTAGGGTAGTAAAGGGAGAACTACTGCGATTGTGTCCCGGTTCTTCCGGATGAGCACCTCAGTAGAGAAAGCCGAAAACTGACTGTAATGATGCAGCGGGAGCTGGCCAGCTGTTCGAGAGGTTCCAAATCCTTAGAGATTTTTTTCCGCTTTATGTGAGGAATCGGTTTTTATCTGATCAGGTGCGTATAGCGCCCCTAGTTCGGCCTTCCGAATACCAGGGGCTTCGCCAAAATTCTCATTGTCAAACTCCTATGGCTAAGTGAGGGCGATAAAAGCCGTATAGTCTGATTGCCTTGTTCGTTGCGCTAAATACCTCCTTTAAGGACTAGAATGTGGAGTAAAGAGTGTTTAGATTTATCCTAAACACCCCCATACTATCTACGTGGGGGCAGAAGCCGATGACTGGATAACCCTCAGATTTCATAAACAGCCGCACATGAGGTAAAATTTTAAGAGTCACAAGCACTATATTACATAACGACCTTGTTTCATATTACAGGACAGGATAACATGAATGTTTTCATGGGAATATAACATCCTTCGCACATTTCTCCACCACAAGGCAGCATCCCTCCAGGACACTATCAAAATATAGCTCGGGTCGGCGGTGCTCCTTGCCCTCAGGGGGGCCCTCGGTCATCAGCTTCTTGGCATCCATCTTCGCCCAGTGCGTCTTGGCGCCGGCAAAGGCCATCCGTGCACCTTCAATGCAGACCGACCGCTTCACGACTTCAAGCCGTGGGCAGGCACCCACAAGCCGCTTCACAAGTCCGAAGTAGCTGCTGGGCATGGGCTCGGCAGGCCATAGTCGGACTATTAGGTCCTTCATGGCTAGCTCGGCCGCCTTGTGCAGCTCGACCAGCTGCTTCAGCTGGTCGCTGAAGGGCACCGGATGTTCTGGTCCAAGGTATTGAGACTAGAACAGCTTCTCTGTAGAACTCCCTTCTTCGGCGCAGTAGAACTCGGCAGCATCCGATACGCTGCGCGGCAAATCCGTAAACGCCCCTTGAGAGCTCCAAATTCGGGTAAGTAAAAGGAATGTTTCCTTCGCAGACTTGCTTTGCATAACGAAAGCCTTACCCGCAGCGATCTTCTTGGCTGCCTGGATTTCCTGAAGGGCGCTCTGGGCTTCGGCTCGGGCATCTTGTGCGCTCTGGCGGGCCTTCGCAAGTTCGGACCCTTGCGTCTTAGAATCACGTTCCAGGGACTCGTACTTCTTGACGGCGTCCTGGAGCTCTTGCTGGACCTCGCTGATCCGGGCCTCGTGCTTCTCGCACGCGGAACGTTCCTTGGATGCTTTGTCCTCGGCCTTGGCTAATGCCTTCTTGAGTGCCGCCACCTCGGTCGTGGCCCCTAATAAAGTTCATGACACTTTAGTCAGCACGAACCATTCATCCTTCCTAAACATACACGCAGGTTACTGCATACCTTGGTTGTCCTCCAGCTGCTTCTTCACGAGGCCGAGCTCTTTCTCGGCCCGCTCCAAGTTCTACTTCAGTCCAGAGACCTCCGCGGTATGAGCGGTAGCAGCCAGCAGCGACGCCTGCTTATTCACATAGACATCTTATGTTAGACTCCTGCGAAAATTATTTTGATCCTCTGTTCGGCTTTTTCTTTCCGAACAGAGCATCAGGGGCTACTGTCTACACTGTGATATTCTTGCTACAATTACATTAATTACCTCAAAGCCTGTTAGAAGGCTAGCATAGGCTTCGGTCAGTCCGCTTTTGGCGGACAGAACCTTCTCGACCACTGCACCCATAAGGATACGGTGTTCATCCACAATGGAAGCGCCTCGCAGCGCTTCCAGCAGATTATTCGGTGCCTCTGATTGGATAGAGGTCACCGGTGGAACAGGCACACCTCCTCCTTTCAGGGAAGGCTGCTCGCTTGACTCCGGAGCCATGTAGGTCTCTAGAATGGTATCCGACTGGGGGCCGAATTGACCTTGGCCCCCGCCACCAGTCCCCATGGGGGCTTTTTCCCCCATGTGTCCGGCGGCCGAGGAGTCATCCTTTGGCGCCACACCGACGATCTCCGAAACCTCTCCCTGACCTGAGAAGGTCCTTCGGGACACCACCTCATCATCACCCTTGGCCGAGGGAGAGTGAGCGGGTGGCGGTGACACGCTGGCCATCTCCTTTGGATCTAGCGAACCTCCTGTTGAGGATCGTGGGGAGCTGTCGCAGGCCGGACTGCAATAGCATAGTTTAAACATATTAGTATTACAATGTGGAAAGGCCAGACATTTGGACGTGCGTAAGGTACTTACGAGGCAGCCTGAGGCTTGGTTCGGGGGGGTCGCTCCGGACTGCTATCAACATCCCACGCGGAGTTATTCGGGAGGGAGCCCTTCCCCCTCTTGGGCGCCTTCGCCTCTAGAGTTGGAGAGGCCCCCCTTTTATTCCTTCCCTCCTTAGGGGGGAGTCGTATTCCTCCTCCTCCTTGTCGTTGTCTTTGGTGGCCGAGGAGTGAGTCTCGTCTCCGGACATCACGTCCGAAGCACCTTTTCGGCGAAGGCCACTCCTGGCCCCTTTGGCCGTTTTCTTGGCCTTCTTCTCCGGCACATCATAAGGCGCTGGAAACAGCATCTTCATAAGAAGTGGGGTTTCTTGGTCTTCAAGTAGCGGAGCCGGACAGTTAATCCTACCCGCTATATCGATCCAGGCCTGAAAAATTGATAGGAAGGCTTAGACTCCTTCCTCAAAATATGTCAATAGAAGGTATACCTTGAAAACATGAAAGAACTTACCGAATTGGCCTGGCTTTTTAAGCTGAGTCCGCGATCCTCGGTCGTGGGCGGTGGTGTCTCGCTGGTCTTGAAGAGCACTTTCCAGATGTCTTCGTGTGTCGTGCCGAAGAGCTCTAGTAGCGTCTGGTGCTTGGCCGGATCGAACTCCCACAAATAGCAAGTCCGGTGTTGGCACGGAAGGATCCGGCGAATGAGCATAACCTGGATCACGTTGAAGAGTTTGATCCTCTTGGTTATCATGTTCTGGACGCACGTCTGGAGCCCAGTCAGCTCGTTCGAAGAGCCCCAGGTTAGGCCCTTCTCTTGCCAGGAGGTGAGCCGCATCGGAGCTCCGGATCAGAATTCGGGGGCCGCCACCCAAATGGTGTTGCGTGGCTCGGTAATGTAGAACCACCTCGACTGCCAGCCCTTCACTATCTCCACAAAGGAGCCTTCGGGCCAGGTGACATTGGGCATCTTGCCCACCATGGTGCCTCCACACTCTGCTTGTTGGCTGCTCACCACCTTCGGCTTCACATTGAAGGTCTTCAGCCACAGGCCAAAGTGAGGCGGGATACGGAGAAAGGCCTCGCACACGACAACAAATGTCGAGATGTTGAGGATAGAGTTGGGGGCTAGATCATGGAAGTCCAGCCCATAGTAAAACATCAATCCGCGGACAAACGGGTGGAGAGGGAATCCCAACCCGCGGACGAAATGTGTGAGAAACACCACCCTCTCATGGGGCTCTAGGGTAGGGACGATTTGTCCCTTGGTCGGGAGTCGGTAAACGATCCCCTTGGCCAGGTATCCGGCCTCCCGGAGCTCCTTGATGTCCTCCTTCTTGACGGAGGAGGCCATCCACTTGCCTCCAGCTCCGGATCCGGACACGATTGGGGTGCTTTCTCGGGCGGGGAAAGCTAGATCTTGGGTGCTGGAGCTCGAGTATGGATGGGCAAAGGAAGGAGAAGGCGTGGCAGAAGAAGTGGGAGTCCTTATCTCCTTATAAGGGCAGTGAATATTGAATGCCTCCCCACTCACCTTAAAATTCGCCTACTCCCAAGGGTTGTGTAAACGGCATGGTTGGGTTACCCACGCCCGTATTGATGATAATCCCGCAATGAGGGGACACGATCTTTGCTTCGACAAGACGTGCCAATGGCAACCGCGTCTCGAAACATGGAGCGGCAGACGAAAAGCGGTTCGAAATTATGACCGGGCAGACGTAATGTCATGTTGTAAAAAGTTTTCAGCAGATTGGACTCGTGCATTATTATATTTTCTCTATGGTTGTGTGTGGTGTGTGTGTTACAGGTCCGGACACGATCAATGCGTCTGAAGACTATCTTGGAGTTCAGAAGGAGGAACCCTCCTTGCAATGCCAAAGACAGATCTACGCGCCGGATACCTTGTCATTGAAGCCAGGTTCAGGGGCTACTAAGGGAGTCCTGGACTAAGGGGTCCTCGGGCGTCCGACCTGTTAACTATGGGCTGGACTGATGGGCTCTGAAGATATGAAGACCGAAGACTGCACCCGTGTCCGGCTGGGACTCTCCTTGGCATGGAGGGCAAGCTTGGCGACCAAATATGTAGATTCCTTTCTTTGTAACCGACCATATGTAACCCTAGATCCTCCTGGTGTTTATATAAACCAGAGGGGGGGTATTCATTACCATAGCCATACAAGCTAGACCTCTAGGGTTTAGTCATTACGATCTCGTGGCAGATCAACTCTTGTAATACTCATATTCATCAATATCAATCAAGCAGGACGTAGGGTATTACCTCCATAGAGAGGGCCCGAACCTAGGTAAACATCGTGTCCCCTGTCTCCTGTTACCATCGACCTTAGATGCACAGTTCGGGACCCCCTACCCGAGATCCGCCGGTTTTGACACCGACAGTGAGGGGTAGCTAATGGCCACTTTCTTTGCCGTTGGCTAGCTAACGACAAAGAAACATTGATGTCCGCTAGCAGACAGCAAAGAAAGTGGCCGTTCTAACGTCCGCTAGCTAGTCTCTTTGCCGTCAGCAAGCGGACGACAAAGAGCCTAGCCCTATATGTATCAAAACGCCCTCGCGCCCTGCCCCTCTCTCTCCCTCTCCCCTCATCCCAACCCCGCGGCGCCGCCCCTCCCCGGCCATCCCCCTCGCCGCCGCCCCGCCCCGGGCCGCGTCGCCGCCCTGCCCTGCCCCGGCTGCCCTGCTGCCCCGGCCACCCTGACAGGTCGCGCCGGCCCCACCCCTCCGCGCCATCCGCCCCGCCCCGGCCTCCTCGCCGGACCACCGCGACGCGCCGCCCCGGCCACTCCGCCTCGGCCGCTCCAAGGTGAGATATTTTCATTTTTTCTGTTTTTTAGATTTAGTTTAATTAGGTTTAGTAAAATTTAGTTTAGGTTTAATTTAGTTTAATTAGTTTACTTTAGGTTTAGTTTAGTTTAGTTTAGGTCAAGTTTCTGGTTTAGTTTTGGTTTAGTTTAGTTAGTTTAGTTTAGGTTTAGTTTAGGTAGTTTAGTTTAGGTTTAGTTTAGTTTACTTTAGGTTAATTTTCTGGTTTATTTTGAACATGTGAAATTTGTTGTTATTTTTTTAGTTCAAGCATTTATTCTTGCTTCGACGTCGACGATGCCAATCATGCATCCTCGTCATCGACTCGACGGAGGAGGCTTGCTTGATCAGAGGGGCCATGTCCGACACTGGGCTCCGCCAGGCTGGTACTGGGAGGTTCTACCTTCCGGGGGGTGCAGGTTGGCGAGGAGTCAGCCCGTTGTTGACCCGAACCTTGTTTAGTGGTGGTCGCGTGGGCCAATGACGGTGCCGAGGCTTTCGGACACCACGGAGGTGGTACGTCACCGTGTCAGCGAGGAGGATGAGCATGTCCGTCGCTACATGGTTGCGTCGAAGGGCAGGTTGGACAATACCTGGCAGGTTCTTCAAGGATCTCATTGGAGCTATGATCCTGTGATGGTTCCTTCTCTTTGGGTATCCACCGCCCGCTTCGATACCCGTCGTTCGCTACGGTTCTAGCTGTATTAGAGATGCTATATGTATGATACTATTTGAGATGTATTAGTGATAATATTCGATGATGTACAGACGCAAAAGATGATGTAGTTTTGCTTATTGAGTCCATGCTAATTTATTTTACCCGGGGACGAGCGGGTTAGGGGGTTCTTCAGTGTCGATGGTACCCTAAATAGCAAGTATCATCAGTGCGAGATACATGTGGCCGTCGGTGTCGAATACTACATCCACGTCCCACAAGTGACACAGGGGTCCTGCATCCCGCAGCAACAGTTCTCGACGTCGATGGCGGTCGAACACCATTGCAAATTTGTCTGGCAGCCTCAGAGATGACGATTGAAAGCTAAGTGTTGAAACTTGAAACACCCAAACTGACTCAAGTCGGTTTGGTTGTTTGAAATTTCAAAACTTGGCTTTAACCCTCATCGCAGAGGCTGCCAGACAAATTTGCCAAGGTGTTCGACCGGCATCAACCACCAGAACTATTTTTGCCGGACACTGGGCGCCCGCGTCACTTGTGGGACGTGGATCTAGTGTTCAACGCCGAGCGCCTCATGTGTCTTGCACCGATGGTAGTTGCTATTTAGGGTTCTATTGACGTCGAGGAACCCCTAACCCATTCATCCTATTGTAAATATTTAGTTAGGTTGACGGAAAAAACAATATTGCTATGAAACTCATCTTTCGATTTAAATGTGCAGTTTTTTCATCGCTGCGAGGGTCTAGTGTTCGACGAGCTCCCCCCTGCGTTCGTAGGTTAGCACAAATGACATCTCCCCCCTTGATTTTCTTTGTTCCGGTCTTCGTGCCAATGAAACTTGCTAGCTATAGGTGTCTTCAATCATCAGTATGCATGACCACTATGCGTCTCCCGTTCGAAAGGGTTACATCTATAAATATGCATGCATTTGCATATTTATAACCGTGATTCTTTCGAATTGTCCAACGGTATCCATGTACAGCCCGAGTATGTGTAGATTGGTTCATTTTCCCATATGCTTTGCTCCGGATCCGATGCAGAATTTCGTCAGTGCCTCCCTGTTATTCTCCGGGTACACATCCTCTCTGCTTATTGCCAAGACGTGTATTAGGAGAACAGCAGGGAGGTGCTTCCAAAATTTTGCATCGGATCCGGAGCAGAGCATGGGAAAAGGAACACAATCTACACATACTCGGGTGGGATTAGGACCTATCTTTACCTATTAGCGTCTAGGTTGCATGGACGTAATAAAAGTGACAAACTCCCTTAACTGATGAATATATACATGTTGATTTATATATATATTTGTTATGTGTCCATTAGCTAGGCAAGATGACTGATCGTGCATGGATGTACACCGGTCACACTAGTCAGAAAGACATGACCACCGAATGGTTAACAAAAACCAAGGGGTTTCTCAGAGCCGCATTTGCAAATGGCCAGAGGATAACATGGTGCCCCTACACCGGGTGCAACAATTGGCACAAGAGGACAAAGGATTAAATGGGCAAACACCTGCAGAAGTGGGGTTTTACACCAGATTATATGGTGTGGACATTTCATGGCGAGTCTGCCCAACATGCTAGAGTTGAGGTGCTTCGTCGTCGCACCGACGAGCATGGTACTGGGATGCAAGACATGGTGCAAGACTTTGATGATGCTCGAGACTCAGACGATGAGATGGAGGAATCTGCAAAGGCCTTCAATGAAATGTTGGAGTCTTCAAAATGTCCTCTCCACGAGCACACCGAGCTTTGTCAGCTGGATGCCATCTCACAAATAATGGCTCTGAAGGCTCAATTCAACTTGGGCAGAGAATGCTATGACGCAATTATGACAATATTTGGACGTTTTCTACCCAAAGGCCATGTACTACCTGCAAACATGTACCAGTCAGACAAAATTCTCCGTGCTCTCAAGATGCCCTATGAGAAGATACATGCCTGTGAGAAAGGATGTGTCTTATTTAGGCTTCAGTATGCGTACTTGGACTATTGTCCCATTTTCAAGTCATCCAGGTATGTTGTGGTAGACAACGGTATGGGTGAGAAGACGCAGACCAAAATCCCCGTTAATGTTCTTCGGTATATGCCAATCATACCAAGACTTCAACGTCTTTTCATGGTCGAAGAGACGGCAAGACAAAATGGGCAAAAGAACCCAACTAGATGCAGATGGGAAGCTGATGATGGTGCACACATTGGACGGTGAAGCATGGAAGAGCTTCGATGCATTACATGATGACAAAGTGGAATATCCGAGGCATCCCCGAGTCGGCATCAGCATGGATGGGTTCAGTGTGTTTGGTCTGACGGCAGCCCAATACAGTTGTTGGCCCATATTTGTCTTTCCACACAATCTCCCCCCGGACAGATTATGCAAAGAAAGAACATTTTCCTGACGTTGATAATTCCAGGGCCCACCTATCCGGGGAAGAATATGAATGTGTACATGTAGCCGCTAGATGAAGAATTGCAAGAAGCCTGGGATAATGGGTTCAAGACATACGACGCCTTTAGCAAACGGAACTTCATAATGCGTGTCTGGTACATGTACTCGACGCACGACTTGCCGACGTATGCGCTATTCGTTGGCTGGTGTGTGCATGGAAGGTTCCCGTGCCCCACATGCAAGGGAGCTCTTGAATTTCATTAGCTTCAGGCCGATTGCAAGTTTTCTTGCTTCGACATGCATACACAGTTCCTGGATCCTAGCCATAAGTTTAGGAAAGACAAGAAGAAATTCATCAGAGGTAGAGTTGTCAAAAACTCTGCGCCACCTGCGTTGACATGCCAAGAGACACTAGATCAGTTAAACACTCTCGAGCCAGATTCGAAGCGTCCAGGGTATTTCAAGGGGTATAATTCGAAACACGCCTGGACTCACAAGACATGCTTGTGGGATCTGCCTTACTTCAAAGACCTCCTTTGCCCACACAACATCGACATGATGCACACTGAGAAGAATATCACCGAGGCACTTTTTGGTACATTGTTTGAAGGAAATATGCCCTAGAGTCAATAATAAAGTTGTTATTTATATTTCCTTATATCATGATAAATGTTTATTATTCATGCTAGAATTGTATTAACCGGAAACTTAGTACATGTGTGAATACATAGACAAACTGAGTGTCACTAGTATGCCTCTACTTGACTAGCTCGTTAATCAAAGATGGTTAAGTTTCCTAACCATGGACAAAGAGTTGTCATTTGATGAACGGGATCACATCATTAGAGAATTATGTGATTGACTTGACCCACCCATTAGCTTAGCACGATGATCGTTTAGTTTGTTGCTATTGCTTTCTCCATAACTTATACATGTTCCTATGACTATGAGATTATGCAACTCCCGAATACCGGAGGAACACTTAGTGTGCTATCAAACATCACAACGTAACTAGGTGACTATAAAGATGCTCTACAGGTGTATCTGATGGTGTTTGTTGAGTTGGCATAGATCGAGATTAGGATTTCTCACTCCGTGTACCAGACAGGTATCTCTGGGCCCTCTCGGTAACGCACATCACTATAAGCCTTGCAATCAATGTGACTAATGAGCTAGTTACGGGATGTTGCATTACAGAACGAGTAAAGAGACTTGCCGGTAACGAGATTGAACTAGGTATTGAGATACCGACGATTGAATCTCGGGCAAGTAACATACCGATGACAAAGGGAACAACGTATATTGTCATGCAGTTTGACCAATAAAGATCCTTGTAGAATATGTAGGAACCAATATGAGCATCCAAGTTCCACTATTAGTTATTGACCAGAGACAAGTCTCGGTCATGTCTACATAGTTCTCGAACCCGTAGAGTCTGCATGCTTAATGTTCGGTTTCGATCGATATTATGAGTTTATGTGTTTTGATGTACCGAAGGTAGTTCGGAGCCCCGGATATGATCACGGATATGACGAGGAGTCTCAAAATGGTCAAGACATAAAGATCGATATATTGGAAGGCTATGTTTGGACATCGGAATGGTTCCCGGTAAGTTCGGGCAATTACCGGAGTACCGGGGGGTATCGGTAAGTTCGGAATGGTTACCGGAGTATTGGGCCTTAGTGGGAGAGAAGAGAAGGCAACCAAGTGGAGGGTGCCCCCCCCAAGCCCAATCCGAATTGGGTGGGGGCCCCTTTCCTTTCTCCTTCTCCCTCTTCCTTCTTTTCCTAGTGGGACTAGGAAAGGGGGGAGTCCTACTCCTACTAGGAGGAGGACTCCTCCTCCCTTGGCACGCCTAGAGGGCCGGTGGGCCTCCCCCTCCCTCCTTTATATACGTGGGGAGGGGGGCACCCTAAAACACACAAGTTGATTGTTTAGCCGTGTGCAGTGCCCCCTCCACAGATTTCCACCTCGATCATATCGTTGTAGTGCTTAGGCGAAGCCCTACGTCGGTAACTTCATCATCACCGTCATCACGCCGTGATGCTGACGAAACTCTCCTTCGACACTCAGATGGATCTAGAGTTCGTGGGACGTCATCAAGCTGAACGTGTGTAGATGGCGGAGGTGCCGTACCTATGGTGCTAGGATCGGTCGGATCGTGAAGACGTACGACTACATCAACCGCGTTGTCATAACGCTTCCGCTTACGGTCTATGAGGGTACATGGACAACACTCTCCCCTCTCGTTGTTATGCATCACCTAGATGGATCTTGCATGTGTGTGTAGGAATTTTTTTGAAATTACTGCATTCCCCAACAGTGGCATTCGAGCTAGGTCTATGCGTAGATGTTATTTGCACGAGTAGAACACAAAGGAGTTGTGGGTGTGGGTATATACATATTGCTTGCCTTCACTAGTTGACTCTTGATTCAGCAGTATTGTTGGATGAAGCGGCTCAGACCGACATTACGCGTACGCTTACGCGAGACTGATTCTACCGACATGCTTCACACACAGGTGGCTAGTGGGTGTCAGTTTCTCCAACTTTAGTTGAATCGGATTCAATGAACAGGGTTCTTTCTGAAGATCAAAAAGCAATAACTATACCGCGTTGTGGTTTTTGATGCATAGGTAAGAACGGTTCTTGCTCATCCCATAGCAGCCACGTAAAAGTTGCAACAACAAAGTAGAGGACGTCTAACTTGTTTTTGCAGGGCATGTTGTGATGTGATATGGTCAAGACATGATGCTAAATTTTATTGTATGAGATGATCATGTTTTGTAATAGAGTTATCGGCAACTGGCAGGAGTGAAATGGTTGTCGCTCTATTGTATGAAATGCAACTGCAATGTAATTGCTTTACTTTATCACTAAGCGGTAGCGATAGTCGTAGAAGCAATAGTTGGCGAGACAACAACGATGCTTCGATGGAGATCAAGGTGTCAAGCCGGTGACGATGGTGATCATGACGGTGCTTTGGAGATGGAGATCAAAGGCACAAGATGATGATGGCCATATCATATCACTTATATTGATTGCATGTGATGTTTATCCTTTATGCATCTTATTTTGCTTAGTTCGACGGTAGCATTATAAGATGATCACTCACTAAATTTCAAGGTATAAGTATTCTCCCTGAGTATGCACCGTTGCTACAGTTCGTCGTCCTGAGACACCATGTGATGATCGGGTGTGATAAGCTCTACGTTCACATACAACGGGTGAAAGCCAGTTTTGCACACGCAGAATACTCAGGTTAAACTTGACGAGCCTAGCATATGCAGATATGGCCTCGGAACACTGAGATCGAAAGGTCGAGCGTGAATCATATAGCAGATATGATCAACATAGTGATGTTCACCATTGAAAACTACTCCATCTCATAGTTGATATGGATCACGTGATCACTTAGATGATTAGAGGGATGTCTATCTAAGTGGGAGTTCTTAAGTAATCTATACCTATACTAATTACAGACTCCCAAGAAATTACCACGTTAATAAGTAATTAGGAACCGCTCATCTGGTGGGACCGAGTTATTATGGTCCAGATTAATCCATATATTTGGAATTCCCACATTAACCAATGAAAATAAAAAAAATGAAAAACTAACTTGCCATATCCCTAGGGGACAGATTTTTTTAACACTAGGAATTATAATGGTTCATATTAATAAAAAGGAAGCCTTCATGTCACGTACAACATCCTAAGAGTTTGGACATTAGGGAGCCAAATTATACTTAACGTCCTGATTAATAGAAGTGTCCCTGCCACCTACGTCTTCCCATATATACATGCAGATAATGCTTCGATTAAAGGAAGTCTCTTTGTCACCAACGACTATTCCCATTATACATACAAATAGTTAATCCTCATGTACGTCAGAAAATAATTAATCATCATGCAACCAAGGCCTAGAGGATAACATCTAGAAAAACCAAGACGAGAAGCTTCAATGCCTTCGTGGTCGCGGGCGATGATATATTGTCAGCCGTTAAAGACCTGCATGCGCCACGCCTCACTGCAATAAGCTGCTGCTAGCCGCTGTTCTGTTGCTAGCCATCGCCATGAAATTCTATGGCCGTGATGAGATCCTGCGCTCGCAAGATGGTCTTACCGTTGCAGCCGTACGTGACATGCTGTTGCGTGTATACATGCTATCCTTGCTGCTGCTATGTGGGTTTCACGTGATCTAGCTACCAATCAGAGAAACACAGAGATCTCAAGTCGATGGAAGAGGCTACAACCAGGTGCAGCCAATGGCAGAAGTTGCACAAATTTCTTCTTGAAGAATTTAATTGAAAGAGAGGTTACTACAGCCAATAGGAAGAGATCAAGGCAACATCCAATGAAACCAGAGAAAAAGACAAGGGAGGGAAGAGAAATCGTGAGCTTGCTATGGAAGAATATTCCATATTGCCCAGGTAAACCATAGTTGTCATTATTTCGAAAGTAGATATGTGACTGTAATTTAATTGTAAAACTGCAATTAAACAGTGTGTAATCTGAAATTAAGGCAATGGTAAAAGTTGTGGGATCAGTGGTAAGCTTTCCAGTGGCACCAGTTTTGTTCGATTATGATTTATGGCTTGCAAGCTACGACCAAAAATCTAATACTGGCACTGCGTTTTTTGTAAGAACATATTACTGTTTAGCCAATATTCCATCAAATTTGAGGAAGAATCATATTATGTTTAAAGCAAGAAAATTTTAGGTATTTCCTCTAGATACCATAGCTGGTATCATTTCAGATGTTTGGATAAGCATATTAATAGGTAAAAAGATAATATTAAAGGGTTCGTCAAGGAACACTTATGTAGTATATTTTTGTGTGACAATCTTTGAATAGTTTCTGGTTGGAGTTTGCCTCGCGGGTTTGGATAGATGCAATGCGATGTTATTCCTTCCAATGGTCACCCTGGGAATGTGTATATATGAATGTCTTCTTTAAGAAATACCGTAACGTCAATGCTATTTTTACAACCATATAAAAATATATTTTTTTACAAATTAGGATGCTCGATTATTTTAAAAAACACAAAGGACACTCGGCATTCCGTCAAAGACAAATACCAAATTTTCATTGTCTTCGCGCCTCACTCACAGGTGTTGGATACATCTTCTCTTAAGAAAAAGGTGTCGTCTATATCAAGTCCAATAGCTCTGTCATACATGCATATAGATATAAAACATGCATTCATGTTGAGGTATGTAATCATTTGGTATCCGTAATACCGTAGCAGCAGGCTGCATGAATATGCATTTCCCTCAAAACATCTATATCATTAACTGAAATATTTGTCAGTTGCTCAACGAAGTACACACATCAGGTACAAGTTCGTCAAGCTACGTGCTGGAGGAAGGAGACAAAAACACGTGTTTTTGCACCCTCCTATGGATGTTGCACGTACCATAGCTAACTCTGGAGCACCATCGGTACTACAAGACAGATGATTATGAATCATCACATGATATGCAGTTCGTAAGATTCTCCTTCGGCCGCCATAGAAAAAAAAACATGATCACCAACTGAATAGGTTCATAATGATAGGTCCGTAAGATTCTCCTTCGGCCGCCATAGAAAAAAAACATGATCACCAACTGAATAGGTTCATAATGATAGGTCTGTAAGATTCTCCTTCGGCCGCCATAGAAAAAAAACATGATCACCAACTGAATAGGTTCATAATTGATAGGAATTGGTAATATGCAGGATTTATTGTTTTCCATCAAAATTTAAAGTTTCTAACTCTTTATGTTTTCCAATATTTAACTTTGATCACTACTTTTGCGTGAACATATATATAAACAATAAACTATGGAAAAGTTATGCCATGCATGTACTTCACGGTCAATTAATCTAATAAAACTAATTACAGCAATGCAATCAACTTAAATATTTGTTACAGTTATGGTTGTAAAAGGGAAGTTTGGCATCCAACTACCTAAAACATTTTCTACTTTAAAACATATCAAGGTATTAATTTCTCGCTCATTCACTAAACAAAAATTGATGTTTCTTTTTTTATATTATTGCTAGGAGCAACAATGAAAACCAACATAATACTCTACGATTCTTGCAAGATAAATTAATATATTCTCGCAAAAAAACATATGTCATGTAAAGTGCAGATGTTTAAGGTGTTTTTTTAGAGAGACTTATAACATGTGTAAAGAAGACTTACTGGAATGTGCTACTTTATGCATAAATATAGCAATTTAAAAGCAGCATTTATTCTAAAGACACTGTTTGGGTCTCATACTACTTATAGGTTTCTTTTAATTTTTGATTCAAAAAATATAATTTAGAATAAAAAATCAAGCAATGTGAAAATATTCCAGGAATGACAAACTATAATTTCAAACACTTATTTGGGTTGTAAGTAAAGTACTATTTAAGTATTTCCATTCCACATATTTGAAAATTGTGCTCACCCCGGGGATACATGCATACACAAAACCAACTTAATGGTCGCATTTATCAGGAAGGAATGACACATGGTCGATTTATCTTCTCATTTTGGCCACATTGTGGATGTTTCCCTACAACTTTATAACTCCCACTCTATAGATAAAACAATAATTTATCTAAATTGATGGCATATAGTCATGAAAAGGCTTCACTTCATCATGTTGATAGTAAGAAAAGCGTATAGTATTTGTACATCTTATCTAGCCCCATAAAGTTAAGTATGGTATTGACACAATAGAGCTGTAGGATTAAATAGATGGTTCATTTTTATGAGAAATTTATAAAATAGTGTATATAGTAGCAGGAAAAGGTGATACTACAGGATATGCCTTATGAAGGATTATTTGCGGCCGAACACAAAAGATGATGATCTACTATCAAAACTTGAAGGGGTCACACTTTACTCAGGTCAACAAAGAACGGTAGTCAGTGTTTTGTCTTATGTGCACTGAATTCACTTTGAAGAACATTTTTCCTTGAATATACGTAGATGAAATTTATGTACTACTAGGAAAAAGGTTTAGATCACGTCCAAAAAAGAAAGGTTTTCAGATGTAATGATGTAAGCAACTAAAAATCATTACAAATTATAGCTTCCACATTCATGCACTTGAATACATAAATGGAATAGAAATCTAACAAATATATTAAAGTCAAGAATAAAACTAGGTTAAAGTTGTGAAAGTTCTGCCGATCAAATGCATCAAAATGAATTTGAGAACTCAAATATGTTCCTTATATATTTATATGCATAAACTATGCATATGGAAAAGATAGTGATGTACTCCCTCTGATCACAAATAGCCTGCCAAAACGTCTTACATTTGTGAATAGAGGGAGTAGCCAATTCAACATACAAATAGGACACACAGCAAATAAGAACAATGAATCAATATCATAGGTATTATTTATATATATATTCTATATTCTAGCCCGTGCAGATGCACGGGTTGGCGACTAGTATGATTAATTGAGCTTTAATTTATCATGAACTTAGTACCTAATAGTATTTTGCATATCTATGTTGTTGTAGATAGATGACCCGTGCTGTTGTTTCGCTGAATTTTAATGTGTTCCTAGAGAAAGCTAAGTTGAAATATGATGGTAGCAATTACACGGACTGGGTCCATAACTTGAGGATTATCCTCATTGCCGCACAGAAGAATTACGTCCTGGAAGCACCGCTAGGTGACAAACCCGCTGCAGGAGCAACACCAGATGCTATGAATGTCTGGCAGAGCAAAGCTGATGACTATTCGATAGTTTAGTGTGCCATGCTTTACGGCTTAGAACCGGGACTTCAACGATGTTTTGAATGTCATGGAGCATTTCCTGGGATTGAAGTTAATATTTCAAGAAAATGCCCGGATTGAGAGATATGAAGTCTCCAATAAGTTCTACAGCTGCAAAATGGATGAGAATAGTTCTGTCAGTGAACATATACTCAGAATGTCTGGGTACCACAACCACTTGACTCAGCTTGGAGTTAATATTCCTGATGATAGTGTCATTGACAGAGTTCTTCAATCACTCCCACCAAGCTATAAGAGCTTCGTGATGAACTATAATATGCAAGGGATGGATAAGACAATTCCCGAGCTCTTCGCAATGCTAAAGGTTGCGGAGGTAGAAATCAAGAAGGAGCATCAAGTGTTGATGGTCAACAAGACCACTAGTTTCAAGAAAAAGGGTAAAGGGAAGGAGGGGAACTACAAGAAGAACGGTAAGCAAGTTGCTGCTCAAGTGAAGAAGCCCAAGTCTGGACCTAAGCCTGAGAATGAGTGCTTCTATTGCAAAGGGGCTGGTGACTGGAAGCAGAACTGCCCCAAGTATTTGGCGGAGAAGAAGGATGGCAAAGTGAAAGGTATATTTTATATACATGTTATTGATGTGTACCTTACTAATGCTCGCAGTAGCGCCTGGGTATTTGATACTGGTTCTGTTGCTAATATTTGCAACTCGAAACAGGGGCTACGGATTAAGGAAGATTGGCTAAGGACGAGGTGACGATGCACGTGGGAAATGGTTCCAAAGTCGATGTGATTGCCGTCAGCACGCTACCTCTACATCTACCTTCGGGATTAGTTTTAGACCTAAATAATTGTTATTTAGTGCCAGCGTTGAGCATGAACATTATATCTAGATCTTGTTTGATGCGAGACGGTTATTCATTTAAATCAGAGAATAATGGTTGTTCTATTTATATGAGTAATATCTTTTATGGTCATGCACCCATGATGAGTGGTCTATTTTTACTAAATCTTGATAGTAGTGATACACATGTTCATAGTATTGAAGCCAAAAGATATAAGTTTAATAATGATAGTGCAACTTATTTGTGGCACTGCCGTTTAGGTCATATTGGTGTAAAGCGCATGAAGAAACTCCATGTTGATGGGCTTTTGGAATCACTTGATGCTTGCGAACCATGCCTCATGGGCAAGATGACTAAGACTCCATTCTCTGGGACAATGGAGCGAGCAACAGACTTGTTGGAAATAATACATACTGATGTATGCGGTCTGATGAGTGTTGATGCTCGCGACGGGTATCGTTATTTTCTTACCTTAATAGATGATTTGAGCAGATATGGGTATATCTACTTGATGAAACATAAGTCTGAAACATTTGAAAAGTTCAAAGAATTTCAGAGTGAAGTGGAAAATCATCGTAACAAGAAAAATAAAGTTTCTACGATCTGATCGTGGAGGAGAATATTTGAGTTACGAGTTTGGTCTTCATTTGAAACAATGCGGAATAGTCTCGCAACTCATGCCACCTGGAACACCACAGCGTAATGGTGTGTCCGAACATTGTAACCACACTTTATTAGATATGGTGCAATCTATGATGTCTCTTACTGATTTACCGCTATCATTTTGGGGTTATGCTTTAGAGACGGCTGCATTCACGTTAAATAGGGCACCATTGAAATCCATTGAGACGACACCTTATGAACTGTGGTTTGGCAAGAAACCCAAGTTGTCGTTTCTTAAAGTTTGGGGCTGCGATGCTTATGTGAAAAAGCTTCAACCTGATAAGCTCGAACCCAAATCGGAGAAATGTGTCTTCATAGGATACCCAAAGGAGACTGTTGGGTACACCTTCTATCACAGATCTGAAGGCAAGATATTTGTTGCTAAGAATGGATCCTTTCTAGAGAAGGAATTTCTCTCGATAGAAGTGAGTGGGAGGAAAGTAGAACTTGATGAGGTAATAGTACCTGCTCCCTTATTGGAAAGTAGTTCATCACAGAAATCAGTTCCAGTGATTCCTACACCAGTAAGTGAGGAAGCTAATGATGATGATCATGAAACTTCTGATCAAGTTATTACCGAACCTCATAGGTCAACCAGAGTAAGATCCGCACCAGAGTGGTACGGTAATCCTGTTCTGGAGGTCATGTTACTTTACCATGATGACCTACGAACTATGAGGAAGTGATGATGAGCCCAGATTCCGCAAAATGGCTTGAGGCCATGAAATCTGAGATGGGGTCCATGTATGAGAACAAAGTGTGGACTTTGGTTGACTTGCCCGATGATCGGCAAGCCATAGAGAATAAATGGATCTTCAAGAAGAAGACTGGTGCTGACGGTAATGTTACTGTCTACAAAGCTCAACTTGCTGCAAAAGGTTTTCGACAAGTTCAAGGAGTTGACTACGATGAGACCTTCTCACCCGTAGCGATGCTTAAGTCCGTCCGAATCATGTTAGCAATTGCCGCATTTTATGATTATGAAATTTGGAAAATGGATGTCAAAACTGCATTCCTTGATGGATATCTTAAAGAAGAGTTGTATATGATGCAACCAGAAGGTTTTGTCGATCAAAAAGGTGCTAACAAAGTGTGCAAGCTCCAGCGATCCATTTATGGACTGGTGCAAGCCTCTCGGAGTTGGAATATATGCTTTGATAGTATGATCAAAGCATATGGTTTTATACAGACTTCTAGAGAAGCCTGTATTTACAAGAAAGTGAGTGCGAGCTCTGTATCATTTCTGATATTATATGTAGATGACATATTGTTGATCGGAAATGATACTAAATTTCTGAATAGCATAAAAGGATACTTGAATAAGAATTTTTCAATGAAAGACCTCGGTGAAGCTGCTTATATATTGGGCATCAAGATCTATAGAGATAGATCAAGACGCGTAATTGGACTTTTACAAAGCACATACATTGATAAAGTTTTGAAGAAGATCAAAATGGATCAAGCAAAGAAAGGGTTCTTGCCTGTGTTATAAGGTGTGAGGTTGAGTCAGACTCAATGCCCGACCACTGCAGAAGATAGAGAGAAAATGAAAGTCATTCCCTATGCTTCAGCCATAGGTTCTATCATGTATGCAATGTTGTGTACTAGACATGATGTGTGCCTTGCTATCAGTTTAGCAGGGAGGTACCAAAGTAATCCAGGAGTGTATCACTGGACAGCGGTCAAGAGCATCCTGAAATACCTGAAAAGGACTAAGGATATGTTTCTCATTTATGGAGGTGACAAAGAGCTCGTCGTAAACGGTTACGTCGATGCAAGCTTTGACACTAATCCAGATGACTCTAAGTCACAAACCGGATGCATATTTTTATTGAATGGTGGACTTGTCTGTTGGTGCAGTTCCAAGCAGAGCGTCGTGGCGGGATCTATGTGTGAAGCAGAGTACATAGCTGCTTCAGAAGCAGCAAATGAAGGAGTCTGGATGAAGGAGTTCATATCTGATCTAGGTGTCATACGTAGTGCATTGGGTCCAATGAAAATCTTTTGTGACAATGCTGGTGCAATTGCCTTGGCAAAGGAATCCAGATTTCACAAGAGAACCAAGCACATCAAGAGACGCTTCAATTCCATCTGCGATCAAGTCAAGGAGGGGGACATAGAGATTTGCAAGATACATACGGATCTGAATGTTGCAGACCCGTTGACTAAGCCTCTCTCACGAGAAAAACATGATCAGCACCAATACTCCATGGGTGTTAGAATCATTACAATGTAATCCAGATTATTGACTCTAGTGTGTTTCTTAACTTTTCCAGGAAAGACTCTAGGAAGGGCGGTAAAGAAAATTTTGCTTTCCCAACCCAGCTCTCCCACCTAGCTCTCCCACCTTCCGCCGGTGGCCACTCCGGCCCCGGCGGCCACAAGCCCCTATCAGTGGCCACTCCGGCCCTGGTAGCCACCCCTCTCTTCAAGATGGTGCATTTTCCACTAAACTTTGATTGTGGGAAGAAGTTTCAAGCGGATACGAAGGCCAAGTTTGGTCACCCGGTGGTCTTCTCCCCGGGTTTTCGTCAAAAGGAATTCACCATGGTGGTTTCATTTAGCCGTGCCTCTTTCAGACTTAATGTGCACACGGTTAGTGTCTCTCTTCTTGCCATGTTTGGGGGTTATGCCCAAGGTTTTCGTGTTCGATTCTTGAAGGATAGGTCTTTCAAGTTCTCGGTTGCTTCAAAAGTAGTGGGTTTTGAGATCTATAATGCGGGTAATATTATTGAGAAGGATTTTGAATTGGTCTTTAATCTTTGGAACTTCGGGGGCCCGAATTGGCAACGGGAAGAAGCTCTATACTATGCCGAGCTTGACAAAGAATGGACCTTAGTGGGTAGATCCGGCAAGGCCATTGTTCCTCACTCCGGTGATCACCGGAGCTATTCCACGGTGGTCCGGGATGGCAGATCGGTTTTTGATAGATTATCAGCACCCATTCAAGAGGGCTCTAATCAAGGTCTTAACAACAATTCATTGCACGTTAATTCTGGTCAAGTCAGGCCTCAGATGGAGCGCCAGGTCATGCAATGTTCTCTTGCACGTAATCACATGGTTTGCCATGCATGCGGGGCCAACGGTCACCTGGCCCGCTTTTGCACCGCTCCGAACCTTCCTGGGCTTTGGCCGTTTATTCCTTTTGCTTCTTTCCCGAGCCCACCTGCAGAGGCTTGGGCTGAAGGTGAGGTGGAATCTTGGTTTCGATGTATTGGGCCGGCGGCACAGATTCGGCAGGTGCCTTCATTTAAGGAGTTGGTCAAGGATTTTTTCCCAAACTTCCAGCCGAGACCTTCGCTTGCCTCCTCGCCTTCCACTTCACTTTCCTTCTCTGCTACCAACTCTGCTTCTGCCTTGACAAGCTCGCCGCCGCTGCCATTGCTGTCAGACAGGGCACTGGTTGCCTCCTTGCCGGAGTGGGCGTCGATGGCCAATATCCCCATTAACCCTCAACCATTCGTTCCACATGGTTTTCAGATTCAGGTGATTGAAGGCCACAATGGGGTTTCTTGTGCGATTGTTGCTCATCGCCCAAGAAGGCACGAAGAGTGGGCGATTGCCAGTATCCACCCGCATCCAGATGAGGTATTTTCCCAAATGTGTGTGAAGTTCTTGAAGAGTTTCTTCAGGGAGTTGCGCAAGTAGGTGTTAGAGAAATCCAGCCATGTCCTTTTGGGGAAGCTTATGTCAAGTTCACGCATGTCAGAGATAGAGATAGGCTCATTCAGCAGGGCCCGCATGCATTTGGCGATGTTTTTATTTCTTTTATGAAGCACAATCAAGGAAGGAATTGGCGCCGGGTTCATTTCAATAGAACTTGTTGGTTGCTGTTTGTGGGGGTCCCCTTTGATTTCTGTAACACTAAGGATATTGCTTCTGCGATATCAAAGTGGGGCAAGATCATTAGTTGGGAGAAAGAAGATGCCCTGAAGGGGAAGATCTTGGTCAAGGCTAGAGTCACAGAGCTTGGTGATATCCCTAAAAGTATAAGATGGTCTGAAGGAGGACAATTTGAGGAGGAATCTTGGACCTGTTCTGTTGAAGTTCTTCTTGAGGAAATGTTGGGTGGTGGGCCTGCAGATGAGGACCCTTTTCCACCTGAGGGTGTAGACCCACACCCAGTGCCCCAGCATGCTAATGATTTCCCAGGTTTTCAACCACTGCCTATTCACAATATTCAAGCTCCTAATGAAGACTTGGATGATTGGGAAGAACAAGCAGAGCAAGAGGATCACTGGGCTTTCCCACAACCAGCTCATGTCCTTCCTCAGCAGCCTCAAGTTGAAATTCCAGCTCTGGCAGAAGATGGGGCACCAAAGAGTAGCATCACTACTACTGTATCTCTATCTGATGGTTTACTTTCATTGACCCACTCTGCCAGTGAAGAGGTCAACCAAGGTGTTCAGGTCCCTCCAATTGGTCAAGGGCTTCTTAAAATTGCCTTGGCTTATAATGCAGTTGGAGAAGAGGATGATGTACAGGTGCTGCAGCCAAATGCTGATCAGCCACAGAATGTGATCATGCAGCATGCTGAATTGACCCTGAATGTGGTTGCTGAAGAACAACAAATTCTGCAGCCAGTGGTTGCTATAGCTCAACAAAACCTGTAGCTTGTTCCCACTGCAGACATGCCCTCTATTGTCAGAGATATTGAAGCTTCTGGCACTTCTTTGCCCATTGTGCACTCAGATAAGCAGCCTGCAAATTTGAAGGAAGTTCCTCACACTGATAATAGTGTAGTGCCATTGGATGTTGCTGGCAGTGATATTGTTGCAGATTCTATTCCTTCACATCAAGTTCATATTCCAGATATCAAGGGCAAGGCTGATGTTCCAATCCCTCACATTGGTTCCTCATCTGAAGCAAACCCTAAAGGTAACTATGGGTCCTTCTCTTTGCCAGGTTCTCCTTCTTTGCTTGAATTACATACATTGGCTCAAGATCATGCTTTGCAAGTCATTGATGGTTCACATTTAATTTCTGAAGAAGGGTTAGATTTATGGATACATCACTTTGCACCAGCAACCCAAGGAGCTACCCCAACTTTCAAAATAGATATTCCAGTAAGTTGGTTTAACTTCATAATTCATTTGCTGTTGACACCTGACAAGTTTGGTTGGACCATGCATTTGCTCAAGTCTGATATCTGGAAATTGTTGACTGCTAATTGTGAGCAAGAAGAACCTCTGCCTTTTCATATACCTGATGGATGTACAACTTCTCAGGCACCTACATGTAATGATTTCATCCTGGGTCTGGGCAAGGAAAATGAATGTATTAGTCCTGCTGCTCATTCTTCCACTGGGGCAAGTAGTTCTCTTCAGCAGGTGTCCCCAAATAAAGTCCTGCCACTTGGAGAGGCCATCTCAAGGAAAAGGAGGGAGAAAGAACCTATGGTGGAAACAGAGGTAAGAAGAAGTGACAGGATCAAAAAGGATAATGATGGCTATAGAAGGAAATCATGTGATGCTAAATCTTGTTTACCATGTAATGCTATACCTCCAATTATTCACAATTCAATGGTTAAAAACCTGTCTAAATATTTCTGTAAGGTTGCTGAGGAAGAGGTACAGGAAAAGCTGTCCAATAAACCTAAGAAGAAGGGACAGGAAGAGGTGGCTAAGGTGTCCAGGGCCACAGCAGAAGCAGTCAAGTCTAGGCCTGTGTGATGATGTGTCTTCAACATCAGCCTGTGATAGATAGCAGAATGGTCTGCTATTCTCTTTTGGGAAATATTTGTCTTATGTATGCAGTCAACTGTAATGTTTGCAACTGCTGCACACTGCTTGTTTGCCCTGGATGGCACCTTTTGTATGTTACCTGCACTTTGCTGCTGTGTCAGCTCTGGTATCTCCTTGTGGAAGGGACTACTGCTCTATCTGATGCTATGGAAGCTTCTGGACCACATTTCTGGTTGTCTAGGTCTTCTTGGTCATATGCTTCTGTGACATGCTAGAATGTTTCCCCTTGCTATAGGTGCTTTGTCCTTTATATGGATCCCAATAACATTGTGGCCTGGGATAATCATCAGGGGGTGGGCCCTGCTGATCAAAGTAGCATAAATTTGACTTTTAATGAATAACAATAGAACTTGGAATATCTTAAACTAGAATGTGAGGGGCATTAATTCCTCAGATAAGTGGTTGGCTATCAGGCAAAAAGTGGAAGAAAGTGTTGCTGGGATTGTGTGCTTACAGGAAACTAAGAGAGAAAACTTTGATCTAACCTATATTCATAAAGTGTGTCCTCAGAGGTTTAATAAATTTGAGTACTTACCTTCCATTGGGGCTTCAGGTGGCATACTCACTGCTTGGAATGGAGCACTATTTTTTAGAGAGCTAATGTTTCAAAACAAGTTCTCCTTATCCATTCAGTTCACCTGCAAGACATCTTCCAAAAGTTGGATCCTCACAAACATCTATGTTCCTTGCAATCATGAGGATAAAATTGAGTTCATTGACTAGTTTGGTAATATACAAATGCCTAATGATGTAGATTGGATTATCATGGGAGATTTTAATTTTATCAGAACACCTGAAGACAGAAACAGACCTGGAGGGGATTTTAATGAAATGCTCATGTTTAATGAGGCAATAAGTGAACTTGGCCTGATTGAACTCCCTCTAAAAGGCAGGCAGTTTAGCTGGAGCAACATGCAAGACAACCCACTACTGGAAAAATTAGACTGGTTTTTCACCTTTGCAGCTTGGATGACTAGCTACCTAGATACTTTGGCTCTTCCCATGGCTAAACCAATTTCTGATCACCTACCTTGCATGATAAAAATTGGCACAAATATCCCAAAATCTAGAGTGTTCAGATTTGAAAACTATTGGCTTAATCACAACTCTTTTAAACAGGTGGTTCAGACTGCTTGGACTATTCCAGTAGGTCATTCAGATTGTGCAAAAAAGATAAATGCAAAATGCAAAAATGTCAGAAGAGCACTTAAGTTGTGGGCCAAAAACCTTGCTTGTCATAAGAAGAAAATTGCAGAGCTAAATGACTGTATATTTCTCTGGGATATGATTGAGGAATTCAGGGACCTTTCACTGTTTGAAAATAATTGCAGGACCATGCTCAAGGAGTATTTATTAATTGTGCTCAATGATCAGAAGATTTAATGGAAACGGAGAGGTAAAATTAAAGGAGTAAATTTTGGAGATGAGAACACAAAATTCTTCCCCACCAAAGCCTCTATTAGTCATAGACACAATAAGATTGCTATGCTAATGAACAAGGATCAAGTTGAAGTATCAGATCATGATGGAAATGATGCAATCCTATGGGAGGCTTTTAAAAATAGACTGGGACAATCTAATGGACACTCAATGCACTTTGACCTCAATGATCTTTACGAAAACACAGTGGACCCCCAAATCTTCATTGACCTAGAAAAGCCTTTTTCTCAAGAAGAAGTTGAAGAAGTGGTTAAAAACCTGCCTACAGATAAGTCACCAGGGCCAGATGGATTCAATAATGAGTTTATTAAAAGTTGTTGGGATATTATTAAGACTGATGTCTTTGAGCTTATATTGGCATTCCATGCTGGGAAGCTAAATCTTGAGAGCATTAACTCCTCTTTCATCACTCTAGTGCCAAAAAAAGAGGTGCCACTTTTTCCAAATGACTTCAGGCCAATTTCATTGCTAAATGGTGTTCTGAAAATCATTACAAAACTGTTGGCCAATAGATTGCAAAGAGTTATTCTGCAAATGGTGCATATTAATCAATATGGCTTCCTCAAGGATAGAGTGATCCAGGATTGCCTAGGATGGGCATATGAGTACATTCACCAGTGTCATAAATCTAAGGAGGAAATCTTAGTAATTAAAATGGATTTTGAGAAGGCTTTTGATACAATTGAGCATGTTGCAATCATTGATATTTTTAGAGCTAAAGGATTTGGAGAGAAATGGATTTCCTGGATGGAAGCTCTGTTCACAACTGCATCATCTTCTGTACTACTAAATGGAGTTCCTGGGAAAAAATTTACATAAGGAGAGGAGTAAGACAAGGGGACCCTTACTCTCCTTTAATATTTGTGCTGGCTGCTGATCTGCTACAATCCATTCTTAACAAAGCCATGAGATTAAACCTGATCACTGCTCCACTTCAAGTAAACTCATGCCCTCACTTCCCACTTGTGCAATATGCAGATGACACTCTACTGGTTATGCAAGCTGATTCTAGGCAGTTGTTCTGTTTAAAAGCACTTCTGAATACTTTTGCTACAGCAACTGGGCTCAAAGTAAATTATGGGAAATCCATCATGGTACCTTTGAATATTGCTGAAGACAGGGTAGAAATTTATACAAACACCTTGCAGTGTGCTAGAGGACAATTCCCCTTTACTTACCTTGGTATGCCCTTGGGAATATACAAACCAAGTGTTGAGCAATGTCTTCCCCTAGTTAACAGGATTGCCAAAAGATTGGCTGGTATCTCTATCTTCATGACCCAAGCTGGAAAATTACTGCTGGTCAAGTCAGTGATGACATCTTTCTCAGTTTTCTTCATGTGCTGTCTGACATACCTGTTACAATAAAAAAATAGATCATCAAGTACTTGAGACACTGTCTTTGGAGAGGCCCTGATATGGAGGACAGAAGACCTGCTTTGGTTGCATGGCACACAGTGTGTAGACCAAAAGACCAGGGAGGATTGGGAGTTCTAGACATCTTTACACAAAACAAAACCTTGCTCATGAAGAACCTCCACAAATTCTTCAACAGACATGATATTCCTTGGGTCAACCAAATTTGGGAAACATATTATAGTGATGGCAAATTACCAGGGGACAATATGATTGGATCATTCTGGTGGAAATCCAACTTAGCTCTCATTGATCAGTACAAAGCTATTGCTAGATGTAATGTGGGAGATGGTGTCAGTGCTTTCTTTTGGGATGATCTATGGAGCCAAGCAATACTTAAACACCAGTTCCCTCACTTGTTCTCTTTTGTCAGAAACCCCCAGCTGAATATTCAACAAGTGTTGCAGACTGAGTACTTACAAGATCTATTCTTTCTCCCTTTGACAACTGAGGCATATGAGGAATTCTTAAAAATGGAAGACATTTGCATAGCCATGAGACAATCAGCGCATTTAGACTCACTTGACACATGGAGTTACATTTGGGGGACTGAACACTATTCATCCATCAAAGCATATAAAGTCTTAATTGGTCACAAGCAGACACCTCCACACTTCAATTGGATCTGGCAGAGTTCCTGCCAGCCAAAGCATAAAGTTTTCTTCTGGCAACTTCTCCATGCTCGAGTCAACACAAGAAATTTACTTAGAAGAAATAATTTTCTGTTAGAGGATTATAACTGTGTTGTTGGAGGCTGTCAACAAGAAGAAACACTGCATCATCTCTTTTGGGGCTGTCAATTTGTTCAACTATGCTGGGATTTCATTTGTCCAACAAGAACTCCAAACATAGAAGCGTTCCAAGATCTTAAAGACAAACTAAGGTATCCATTTTACATGGAGATAATCATTCTTGGAGCATGGGCCACATGGATAACCAGAAACAATAAGATTTTTGAAAACATTGCAGCTTCATTTCAAGGGTGGAAGTTCATATTTTTGGAGGAACTAAAGCTTCTAAAGTTTAGAATGAGGAAGAAGCATGAGAGACAATTTTCAGTTTGGCTTCAAGGCCTTTTGTAATTACTCTGTTCTTAGGCTAGTAGGTTGTTTGTTTTCTCCTTTATTTTCTTTTTAGTCTCTTTCTGCTCTTTGGGCTTACCCCAAGCCTTTCATACTTTTTGTTACTTTGCTCTCTTAATTTATAAAAATTGCAGTGGGGTTTTACCCTATTGTTTATAGTCAAAAAAAATATTGACTCTAGTGCAAGTGGGAGACTGAAGGAAATATGCCCTAGAGGCAATAATAAAGTTGTTATTTATATTTCCTTATATCATGATAAATGTTTATTATTCATGCTAGAATTGTATTAATCGGAAACTTAGTACATGTGTGAATACATAGACAAACTGAGTGTCACTGGTATGCTTCTACTTGACTAGCTCGTTAATCAAAGATGGTTATGTCTCCTAACCATGGACAAAGAGTTGTCATTTGATGAACAGGATCACATCATTAGAGAATGATGTGATTGACTTGACCCATCCGTTAGCTTAGCACGATGATCGTTTTGTTTGTTGCTATTGCTTTCTCCATAACTTATACATGTTCCTATGACTATGAGATTATGCAACTCCCGAATACCGGAGGAACTCTTAGTGCGCTATCGAACATCAAAACGTAACTGGGTGACTATAAAGATGCTCTACAGGTGTCTCCGATGGTATTTGTTGAGTTGGCATAGATCGAGATTAGGATTTGTCACTCCGTGTATCGGAGAGGTATCTCTGGGACCTCTCGGTAATGCACATCGCTATAAGCCTTGAAAGCAATGTGACTAATGAGTTAGTTACGGGATGTTGCATTATGGAACGAGTAAAGAGACTTGCCGGTAACGAGATTGAACTAGGTATTGAGATACCGACGATCAAATCTCAGGCAAGTAACATACCGATGACAAAGGGAACAACGTATATTCTTATGTGGTTTGACCGATAAAGATCTTCATAGAATATGTAGGAACCAATATGAGAATCCAGGTTCCGCTATTGGTTATTGACCGGAGACGAGTCTCGGTCATGTCTACATAGTTCCCGAACCCATAGGGTCCGCACGCTTAACGTTCAGTGATGATCGATATTGTGAGTTTATGTGTTTTGATGTACCGAAGGTAGTTCGGAGCCCGGATATGATCACGGACATGACGAGGAGTCTCGAAATGGTCAAGACATAAGCATCGATATATTGGAAGGCTATGTTTGGACATCAGAATGGTTCCGGGTAAGTTCGGGTAAGTCAATGGGCCTTATTGGGCCTTAGTGGGAGAGAAGAGAAGGCAACCAAGTGGAGGGCGCGCCCCCCAAGCCCAATCAGAATTGGGTGGGGCCGGCCCCCTTTTCCTTTCTCCTTCTCCCTCTTCCTTCTTTTCCTAGTGGGACTAGGAAAGGGGGGAGTCCTACTCCTACTAGGTGGAGGACTCCTCCCCCCTTGGCGCGCCTAGAGGGCCGGCATGCCTCCCCCTCCCTCCTTTATATACGTGGGGAGGGGGACACCCTAGAACACACAAGTTGATTGTTTAGCCGTGTGCGGTGCCCCCCTCCACAGATTTCCACCTCGGTCATATCGTTGTAGTGCTTAGGCGAAGCCCTGCGTCGATAACTTCAACATCACCGTCATCACGCCGTCGTGCTGACGAAACTCTCCTTCGACACTCAGCTGGATCTAGAGTTCGTGGGATGTCACCGAGCTGAATGTGTGCAAATCGCGGAGGTGCCATAGCTTCGGTGCTAGGATCGGTCGGATCATGAATATGTACCACTACATCAACCGCGTTGTCATAACGCTTCCGCTTACAGTCTACGAGGGTACATGGACAACACTCTCCCCTCACGTTGCTATGCATCACCTAGATGGATATTGCGTGTGCGTAGGGATTTTTTTTGAAATTACTGCGTTCCCCAACATTGTTCGGCATAGATGGGAAGTCAAAGGATAATACTAAGGCTAGAGTCGATCTGGAGGCGCTATGAGCTTCTGGCAAAGCATGGACACGGCTATCCTGGTTTCATCTCTTGGTTCAAACAAACTGTAATTTCCATTAGACAATTTCATTTCTTCGTCTAATTTGTGGCTAATGCAATAATCCCTTTCGTATTATACTTGTAGGCTAATTCAAAGCTTATGGACGCTGAACTGAGACAAGTCGCTAATGGTTTTGACTATAAGGTCCGTTCATTTGACAAATATGACATCAACAGGTATCGCTTTCGTACCTATGGCAAAGAGCTATCTATGGCCGACCGAAAGTCTACAAATTGTTATGTCTCTGCTATCGACGAAGGAGATACCGAGTATTATGGAAGAGTTGAAGCAATTTATGAACTTCAATTCTATGGTGCAAACCCACCAAACGTCGTAGTCTTCAAATGTTATTGGTTCCAACCGAAGGAGACTAGAAGGACTCATGAACATATAGGGCTAGTGGAAATCAATCAAAGCACCCATTTGGATGTTATCGGTGTCTATATTATGGATCAACAGGCTACCCAAGTTTTCTATGTACCGTGGGCCTGTCAAAGTGATCCTAATCTCAAAGGTTGGGATGTCGTTTATGAAGTGCCGCCACGTGTTAGACCACCTGCCCCCAATGAAGATGATTATGCACCTCACATTAACCCAGACACATATGAAGGAGAATTCTTCCTAGAAACACATCTTTCCAAAAGACGTTTCAAGAACCGCTCTACTTCACCCTAGAACATTGAAGTAGACAGCGACAGTGAACCCAACTTCACCCCTCAGCCGGAACAAGAAGAGCCTGAACTAGAAGAGGTTACTGATGCGGATGACCTCTCAATGCTTGACAGATTACGTAGAGGTGGCCTTCCACATGATGATGATGCATTTATTAATGATGATGATGAGCACGTCATTACTGATAGTGATGACGATGATGCATTTATTGATCTCGAAGCATTTATTGAACCAGATTATGACTGGGTGTTCAATTTTTTATGTTGTACTTGATTTATATAGTTATTGTATGATTTTTATAGTTACTTGTATATTTTTCTTACTTTGTATGATTGTTTCTTATACATAGTTCCATGGTCTTGATGTTCGTCCCCGCCGGCCCTCGCCCGCTTTATGATTTAGATGTGGTAAATTCTCTTTATAACTATTTGTTGCATTTCTCATTTATGACAATTATGGCCATCAAGTTGACATAGAGATATTTTAATCTAGGAGGTATGTGAACCGGAATTTGAAACCGACCCTCTTGTCGAGAAGTTAAATTTAGTTGAAAAATAAAATGAGTATTTGAAAGAAAAAATTAAAAGAATTGAAGAAGAGAAGATGACATTGGAGTTGTATGTTGTCGATGTCGTCGATGATCACAAGATGAAGATGAATGCAATGCGCTTGAAGATGGATGCAATGCGCCTGAAGCTTAAGAAGATTAGAAAATATGCCATTGATAATTGGGCTTGGTATCGTTATGTCGTTGGATCAATCTTTTCCTTAGTTGCGATCTTCATTGCATTTGTTGTGTTGAGGGTAAGTTTTCTCTAGTGTTTTGCTTAACAAATGCATACTTAGATTACTTTCCTCCTAAATGGCATAACTACCTAAGTTAGACAAAAAATGAGCTATACTTAGCTTTCTTTCCTAAAAAATCTCATGATAATCTTTGTTACCTCCAAAATGATATAGACTTACCTTACTTTCCTCAACAATAACATAATAACCTTAGTAAGCTCCAAAATGACCTATTTACCTAGCTTAGCTCTAAAATGACCTACACTTAGCATTTTTACCTAGCTTAGCTACAAAATGGCATTTTTACCTACCTTAGTTAGAATAAGAAGATAAAATAGAGGAGAGGAGAAAAAGAAAGAGAAGAAAAATATTCTTCTTTTTCTTCTTCTTCCTTTTCTTCATCATCATCATCTTCTTCTTCTTTTTCTAGATAGTCTTCTTCTTCTAACTTGCTTCTTTCCCAATTCACATATTTGCTTTAGATGAGGAAGCTTGCGTTGATGGAGTCTACTCTTCTCTTTTATGCTTCCTTCTTGTTTTGATTTTCTATGATGAACAATGTCAAACTTGCTACCTACATATGTATGTATGGATGAAACCATTGTATGCTTTTTGTTGGATATGTTGGCAATGTATATGTGTTGAATGAAACCATTTGCTATGTATATGTGTTGGATGATCATATCCATACGGTAGGGATATGATTTGGTATGTATATGTGTTGGTATGCTTGTCGAAAGTATTTTCATACGTGTGTGTGTATATGGTATTCTGTCAAATTGAATGATTTCAAGAAAAACAGAAAAAAAAACAGGGGCTATCTACACTCTTTGTCATCTGCTGGCGGATGGCAAAGAGCTTTGCCATCAGCTAGCGGACGGCAAACATGCCACATGTCAGCTACCTGTACAACCTGGGGCAGTAGGCTGCCTATTTTGTTGCTTTGCCGTCAGCCAGCGGACGGCAAAGAACATTTAATATTTGTCGTCAGCCAGCTAACGGCAAAGCTACCAAATAGGCCAGCCCCCCAGGTGCTGCCCCATGGCACGCTCGGCCGTCCGCTGGCCGACGGCAATGATTCAATGCCATTTGTCGTCCGTTGGCTGATGGCAAAGATACAAAGGTCTTTATCGTCCGCCAGCCAACGGCAATGCACATCGTTAACCCCTTAACGGACCTAAGCCGACACGTGTGTCGTCCAGGCTCTTTGCCGTCAGCTGGCGGATGGCAAAGACCTTTGTATCTTTGTCATCAGCCAGCCGACGGCAAAGAGGCCTTTGCTGTAGCCTGTTCAGCCGGGCGTGTTGCCGTCAGCTGGCTGACGACAAAGGTCTTTGTCGTCCGCCATGTGTGCCTTTGCCGTCTGCCATGGCTGACGGCAAAGTTCCTGATTCCTGTAGTGTATGTAATGATCATTGCCTGGATATCGTCATGATTATTTGAAGTTCTATCAATTTCCCAGCAGTAATTTTTCATACACCGTTTGCTATTTTTCTCGAGAGAAGCCACTAGTGAAACCTACGGCCCCCGGGTCTCTTTCTCATATATTTGCCTTTGCGATCTACTTTTCCTCTGCATTTATTTTCAGACCTATTAAACCAAAAATATAAAAATACTTTGCTGCGCTTTATTTTTGCGATCTATTTATTCAATCTATTACAACTTCCTCCCATCAACGCACCAATTTCTGGCACCGTTACCCGAAAGGGTTCGACAACCCCTTTAACACGTCGGGTTGCGAGTATTTGTTATTTGTGTGCAAGGGTTGTTTATGTTGTGTTGCTTGGTTCTCCTACTGGTTTGATAACCTTGGTTTCATATCTGAGGGAAATACCTACCGCCACTGTGCTGCATCATCCCTTCCTCTTTGGGGAAATACCGACATAGCTTCAAGCGACATCAACTGAGAACATAGGTTGTTGAGTTTCAAGAGAATTCATTGTTTGAACCTTAACATGTGAATTGGTTGCTACTTTAAACATGAGAAATGTTATAAGAAAGAGTTGTTGTCATGATGCTAGGAAAAGTGATTGAAATTATCATGGATCAAACTTATGCACTTTGCTAGCATTCAAACTTCATAAATTATTTCTTTTATCTTTTACCTACTCGAGGACGAGTAGGAATTAAGCTTGGGGATGATGATACGTCTCCGTACCTATAATTTATGAAGTATTCATGCCAATATACTATCATTCTTGGATGTTTTACAATCATTTTATAGAAACTTTATATCATTTTTTGGGACTAACCTATTGACCCAGTGCCCAGTGCTAGTTGTTATTTTTTGCTTGTTTTTTACATCACATAAAATCAATATCAAACGGAATCCAAGCACCGCAAAACTTTTTGAAGAATTTTTATGGACTAGAACACCTAGGATGGGCCAGAGCAGTACCTAGGGGGTGCCCCGAGGGGGGCACAACCCACTAGGGCGCGCCTGGGGGCCCAGACGCGCCCATGTGGGTTGTGCCTAGCTCGGTGGCCTCCCACACCCCCTCTTTACCCTATAAATTCACAAATATTCCAAAAACCCTCAGGATTAACCTAGATCAGATGTTCTGCTGCCGCAAGGCTCTGTAGACACCGAAAACCAATCTAGACCCCGTTCTGGCACCCTGCCGGAGGGGGGGAATCATCTCCGGTGGCCATCTTCGTCATCCCGGCGGCCACCACGATGAGGAGGGAGTAGTCCACCCTCGGGGCTGAGGTTTTGTACTAGTAGCTATGTGTTTAATCTCTCTCTCTCTCGTGTTCTTGAGGTGTCATGATCTTGATGTATCGCGAGCTTTGTTCATATAGTCGGATCATATGGTGTTTTCCCATCTCTATCTTATTGTGATGAATTGAGTTTTTCCCTTTAAGATTTCGTTGTTATCGGATTGAATACTTTTATGGATTTGAGAACACTTGATATATGTCTTGCAATTGAATACTCGTGGTGACAATGGGGTATCGTATTGATTCACTTGATATATGTTTTGGCACTTAACTCGTGGATTCCCGAGGTGACATCGGGGTAATCTATGCATAGGGGTTGATGCACGTTCTTGTCTTTGTTTCTCCGGTAGAAATCTTGGGGCACTCTTTGAAGTTCTTTGTGTTGGATTGAATATTATGAATCTGAATTTGCTTTGGTGTTATTTTAGTACGAACTCTTGGTTAGATCGGTCAGAAAGAATAGCTTAGTGTTATTTTAGTACGAACTATAGGATAGATTGATCGGAAAGAATAACTTTGACGTGGTTTCGTACCCTACAAACAATTCCGTCTTATGTTCTCTCCTAGATAGGAACTTTGGAGTGATTCTTTGTTGCACTTTGAGGGGTGGTTATATGATCCAATTATATTAGCACCGTTGAGAGATTGCACTAGCGAAAGTATGGACCTAGGCCTCCTTTTTAAGCATTGCAATACCGTTTGTGCTCCGTTTTATCAATTGCTACCTTGCTGTTTTTTATTGTTCCTATTACAAAAACCAATATCTACTATTATTACTACACTTGTATCACCATCTCTTCGCCGAACTAGTGCACCAATACAATTTTCCATTCTATTGGGTGTGTTGGGGACACAAGAGATTTCTTGTATTTGGTTGCAGGGTTGTTTGAGAGAGACCATCTTCATCCTACACCTCCCACGGATTGATAAACCTTAGGTCATCCACTTGAGGGAAAATTGCTACTGTCTTACAGAACTCTGCGCTTGGAGGCCCAACACGAGTCTACAAGAATAAAGTTGCGTAGTAGACATCAGGACCAGATGCCAGGGACCATAGCGTCTGGTACTGGAAACCGAGAAAGACTCTTCCTTGTGTTCCAAACTGACTTTGAGGAGGCTCTTTCTCCAAGAAACGATGCTAGGGATCAACATATAAATAGAGGAGCATGGCTAGCCCTTGGGGGACACCACGATTCACCAAGCCGTGTGTCGGCGCCCCCTCTCCCTCTAGTTCATCCTCCGTCCTAAATCCGTTGTGCTTCGTGAAGCCCTACGGAAATAGTTTCACCACCACCATCACCATGTCGTCGTGCTGCCGGAACTCATCTACTACTTCACATCTCTTGCTGAATCGAGAAGGTGATGGTGTCATCGAGCTGAACGTGTGCTGAATGCAGAGGTGTCGTACGTTCCGTACTTGATCGGGACAGATCTTGAAGGTGTACGACTACATCAACCATGTTGATAAACGCTTCCTCTTAGTGCTCTACAAGGGTATGTAGATGCTCTCCCCCTCTCATAGCTATACATCTATATGGATAGATCTTGTGTGTGCATAGAAAATTTTTGTTTTCGATGCAACGTTCCCAACACTACAAAAAAAATACACTTCTGTGATGATACGTGTTTGTCACAGTAGGTCGCTTTTTTTGTCATGCATGTACATCCATGACAAATTTATGACAGAATCAAGATAGTCATACCTGTGCTGTCGTAGAAGTAATCCACGACATTACCAAAATTATCATCACGGAAGTGTCCACTTCCATGACGATAAATCGCGCGTCACAGAAGTGCTTTCGTCAAGGGTGACCGACACGTGGCATCCACCGTAACAAAACACTGTTAAGCTATCGGGTCGGGTATTGGATCCGATAACCCGTTAACAGCCCCGACCAATGGGGATTTTCCACGTGTAAAATCATCTGGCTAGAGGAAACACGTGTCGGCTCATCGTCGGGACAGATGTCATCCACTCACTGGACAGAAGGCGCCTGTGATATGTCGACACGTGGCACGGCCCAACAAGTATAAATGGGCCGGTCCAACTAAAGGCCCACAAGATTTTGCGGACCATAATGGGCCGGCCCAGCTAAAGGCCCACGAGATTTTGCGAACCATAATGGGTTGGCCCAGCTAAAGGCCCACAAGATTTCGCGGGCCATAATGGGCCGGCCCAGGTAAAGGCCCACAAGATTTTCGTGTGCCATAATAGGCCGGCCCAGGTAAAGGCCCACGGTGACTCTAGCCCATAATGAACAGTAATTTTCTTTATACCCGTTAACGGCCCGTGATTTACATGGGCCGTTTCCAGCCCGTGTTAGCTTTCGGCCTATTGACGGCCCATACGTTCTTGGGCTCCTTTTCGGCCCTCGATTACTTCCGACCCATTACTGGCCGGTTCCCCTAATGGGCCAAATTCGGCCCATGGCAAGAGTCGGCCCGTTACTGGCCTGTTCCACTAATGGGCCAAATTCGGCCCATGGCAAGAGTCGGCCCGTTACTGGCCTGTTATCCTAATTGGCCAAATTCGGCCCATGGCAATAGTCGGCCCGTTTCTGGCCTGTTAACCCGTTGCGCCATTTCCAGCCCGTCCTATATTCTGGCCCATTAACGACCCATTATGCCTGTGACAAAATTAAGCCTTTGCTGTCCTACGGCCTGTTACCGTGTTGGGCCGATACCAATTACGCCTGATTATGGCCCATGTAGACCCATTTATCCGACGGCCTGAGGCCCACCGATTACAGGCCCATTTATCGACAGCCCATAGGAGACGCATGGATCCTACGGCACGTATATGGCCCATGGTAGTTGCGGCCACTAGCAAACCAGGGAAAAAGAAGACTAGGAAATAAATAAGGCCGAAACTAACGCTAGGCTATTAAGGCGATTGCACAGATTACATCCACTCGGCATCAAAGATCGCCACCTATAGGGAACACCATACACTATACAAAAATGGCTTGCTATTTTCTTCAGGCGGTGGCTGCACGTTAAGAATAAATTTTGTATCGCACCAAAACAAATTACAACTATATAACAAAATGAAGGTTGGCATAAAACTTAACAGTCTAGCAGATAAATGCACCACCAGAAGTTCAGAAGCTCAGTTCATTTGGCCCGACTGTTATGTTTTCATGTTGTATTGTCCGATGGAGCACCATAACCCTCTCCTTCATTTCCCCTAGGCTCCTGAACAACATAGCAAATGTCTGATAGTCTTGTTTCAAAACCATGCATATCTTGACGACATTGAGCAATGTTTCTCCTTGTTTCACAAAGGGTCTCTGTTAGGGAATGGACTTGTGTCTGGAGCGCAGATACAACATTGCTTTGAGCTTGCATATCTTGATCATGAGGCAGTTTGGACGATATTGCCTTAACAACCAACCCAGTATTACGCAGGAATGTGCTTTTGGCACTGTTAGTGGATAGGTACTGACCTACTGCAGCAAGAGCTGACATTGCAGTTATAGTTGCCTCGCCACCTTCAGAAGGTGGCAGTTCCACCATTTTTTCCATAGCTCGCTGAAAAGTTGAAGTTTTACATTAGTAGTACCAGAACAGAAGATATTAAGGAGGCAGCAAAACCAAACAAAATAGCTTTGGTCTATATACAGAACTTATTCTAGTGAACCCATGTAAAATATTAGTTGTATTTTATTGCAAAGTACATAATAAAACCAGGTTCCAAACATATGACCATGTACCATCGCTAATGTATTGTCTATTTCTTCACATTGTATTGAGGGCTAAGGATAAAGAGATGAAGTTTATAATATGGTAAGCATAGTATGACATCATTCATATCACAAAGCAACTGAGAACAGACAAACATGCAATTGTAACATTGTGTGGGCAAGTCCAGCACGGAACTAGATTACGGGTCAAGATCAAAGGAAAATCACTCCTCTCTTTTAAACCTTGTAAGGTGCAATGATTCGCTAAGATAGTTGTGTATAAAATTGAAAAGAGTAATAGACATTGGCTGCAAACCATGCAAATCAAGGCACAAGTCAGAGTAAGTAGTAGTTAAAAGGCATGAGGATTAAGGACTTACAACAGCGGCTTTGACTGGTGTAGTCATGCCCTTCTTCTTGCTGGTGTGACTGTCCTTGAAGATTACCACAACATTTGGTTCAGGTACTTTTTGGTCCTTTCGGGCTTTCCTCTGCATTTGGAACAAGTCAATATAGATCTGATAATATGATACAGCGAAAAGAGTGAAACAACAGCTAATTACAAGAGCCTCGCAGTGTGCAATATAGCTATGAGATCGTGTCGTCTGTTGGAATTTCACTTTCGTACGATTGGCCTTGTTCTTTGAACAGTTCACCTACAAGAAGATAGATTTGTGTGGCACATGCGTAAATAGGACTTCAACATGTGATCTGATGACATATATATAATGTACCTAATACTTCGGATTGGACCAGTGTTTAACGAGGCCTCTCCAGTCTTCATTAGATATATTTTCCACTGGAGATGTTTGGGCAAGTTCACTGTTAGCCTTGCCTTCAAAGTGAGTTTTCCTCAAGTTATACCGATGATGTCGCAGAGAAGACTTGAAAACATGGGTGCAAGCTTGTATGGTTGCATCATCTTGGCTATCCAACTTGAACCTCATCTGTTGAAAATTATGGGAGTCTCATTATCAGCAACCTAGAAAGTATTGGACAGAGCAAGATGATATTACTAGTTTCCATGCATAATCATACTTACAGATAAATGGTCGAGGAAGATGTTGAACTGGGTTTCGTCTTTGTCATTCCTGTACTGAATCCATGTTGGGAGGATATGTACATGACACCTAACAGCAATCGCTGCCTCTGATACTAACTTGGCTGACTGTGTAGCATCACGTGGCCTTTTTAAACCTGTCTCAAAACGGATCTCCATTCTTCCTCCTCTAGATTTAGTTAACCTATCGAGCATTATCCCTAATGTTTGTTTCCTCTTGTGCCTAGGTGTTAGTCCAACAACAAACATAGGAAGTGTTAGTGTACATCAAACTGTGAGACTACATATAAAGAAGCATGCAACTGTAACTTGACTCCAGCAACTACCTTCTTGCTGTTGAAGCTCACAATGTTCATCTGATATTGCCAACTCGTCTTGTGTCAAGAGTGCTTGGGAAGTAGTGTCAGGTGGCAAGGGAGCTTGGGAACGTGCTGCTAGCTCAGTTGACGCACGAGTACGTCGTGCAGCTGGTAGTACTGTGGTAGGTGTTGCAAGAACTAGGGCTGTCTCTGCTTGTTTGGTGGCAGCTATTTGTTTCTGTTTGTCTTTTTTTGCAACTCGTGCAGCATGGGATGCCGTGTTTGTAGAATTTTCTGCTGGACTTTGACCTTCTATTGCACCATTAGTACCAGCAGAATCTGCAGGATTCATCCGCTTCTCATTCCCTGCCATTCTGTGTTTCTTCCTCTTTCTCTGTGCCATGTTAAGTCAAGCCGACAAGAAAAACGAATAACAATTTAGTTCTTCAGAACAAATTGATGCGTGATGCAGACGAACTAAACTTTGATGTTAGACAACCACATGATAGGAGGATGTAATATGTATGAAAAACAGGACGGAAGAGATAACCATAACTATGATGTGTAAACTAAGAAGAAGACATTTCACCAAATTAGAAGCAATGCAATGGAAGGTAGACACCATATGAAAGATGCTACAAATATTGCTCTGCCAAGTTAACAGTGTCTCATCATAAATGGCGTTTAAACAAATGTGAAGCAGTACAAGAAATAAATCATATGCAAGATGCAAACAACATCACACTACCATGTTAGAGGTCTCTCGTCATTAGTGCCATTGCATATTCACAGCATTGCATATTCACAGCTTATGATGTGTAAACTAAGGAGAAGGCATTTCAACAAATTAGAATCAATGAAAGCTAAACACCATATGAAAGATGCAACGAATATCACTCTACCAAGTTAAAATTGTCTTGTCATAAGTGCCATTTCAAAAAAAATAGTAATACAAGCTAGAAAAGAATGTGAGAAGTAACCTATATCACACTCCAAAGTCAAACGTGTCTTATGATAAGTGATTGTTGCAGGTTACACAACAGTAGTAATTTGATGTAAGAACATGGCGTGGTAGACAGATATTGTATGTTCTAGAAACAGGAACACGTGTCTTATTCAAGTATAATGTGTAAAGTAAGCAGATGGAATTCAACAAAATTAGAAGCAATATAAGCTAGACATCACACATAACATGCAACCACATATAACAGTGCCAAGTTAGAGGGAGCACCGGTGATGCTGCACTAGGGGATACGTGCTCATCATAAACACAGCTTTGTTGAGTGTCTATGCATGTATTGTCTTGGAAATCATCTTGGGGGTGTGGAGGAGTAGAAACTGTAGAGTCCCTCTGTTCGGAAGGAGCACCTTTATCCGTTGCCTTGCTAACTTCCTTCCGCTTTATTGATTTTGAATTGTCAAGTAAAACCAACAAGAAAAAGCAATAAAATTCTCTCTTCAGAACTCATTCATGCATGATATTGACAATCACTACTTTGATGTAAGGCAAACACATGATACCAGGATGGAATATGTACGAAAAACAGGACGGCATGGCATGTTCACAAATGTTTGTGTAAACTAAGCAGAAACCATTCCAGCAAATAAGAAGCAATGCAAGCTAGACACCACATGAAAGATGCAACCAATATGACTCTGCCAAGTTAAAAGCGTCCCATCATAAATGGAATTTCAACAAATTAGAAGCAGCGCATGCTATAAATCATATGAAAGATGCAACTAATATCGCACTGCATATACTAAAGGTGTCTCGTCATGTTGATTGATGCGGGATACAAAAAAACAATAGTTTTATGTAAGGACATGCTTAATAGACAGATGTACTATGTACTAAATACATGAAGGCGTGTCACATTAACAGGTATAATGTATAAGCTAAGCAGACTAGCACATGCAGTTTAACCAGATTGGAAGAATTACAATCTAGACACCATATGCAACATGCAACCACATATCACGCTGCCAAGTTAGAGCAAGCACCTGCAATGCTAGTGTAGGGGAAATGCTGTAATCAACTACAGAGCTATGTTCACTATCTTCATCTAGCATTTCTGTTTCTTGAGAATCATGTCGGGAGGCTGACGTTGCATTCTTTAAATGAGGAGTAGTCCCCTTGCCTGCTTGCCTCGTCATAAGTGATTGATGAAGGATACACAAGAACATTAGTTTGATGTAAGAACATGGTTAATACACAGATGTACTAGTATGTACCAAAAACAGAAAGGCATGTCATATTCAAAGGTATAATGTGTAAGCTAAGCAGATGCAATTGAACCAAATTGGAAGCAATACAAGCTAGACATCCGGCTGGAGTGGTGAGCATGATCATCTAGGACCTAAGAGCCTAGTGGGAGGCGGGCTGCTTCGCCACCATCGCAGCTTTTTAGTTGGCTTCCAGGTGATGCCTATCTTTGTTGGGCTTGTCACTGGCTCGGCCAGTGCCCTGACTAGCTATTTGTCTTCTGGTGCTCATAGGATGGTGGTTCATGTAAAAAAATATCTTTCCTTATCTTACCGACTTCGGCCTTCCGAATACAATCTAGACACCATATGGAACATGCAACCACATATGACACCGCGAAGTTAAAGCAAGCACCTGGGATGGTGGTTCATTGCGAGCGAGGTCATCAACTCCAGAGCTACGTTCCCCGTCTCCATCTGTTGACACTACACCCTTTAAAGCGTTGAAACGTGTCTTGCCTAGCCGCACACCAAACTGGAACGACTTCTCTCTTTTCTTTTTGGCTTCTCTCATGGCAGCAGAGTCTGAAATACCCTTGCATAAAAACACAACAATGAGAGTAAGGGTGAAGTGTGTGCAGAACTAGTGCACTGTAAAAGTAGCAGATAGCAGGTGGCTAAAAAATAAATGACAGGAGACATATGATAGCTCTACAACATTGCATGGCAAACAAAATTAGATTCTACTCTGTATGATTTTGTAATATATGAGCACAGGAAATGCAGGTACTCCTCCAGCACACCACCACATGTGGTCATATCTAAGATAACAGTCGACTGAAAATAAATAGGTCAGTCGATTTTTTTTAATGAACCGTCCGATCTATAAGAACGGGCAGATGGCCTTCGTCTACCTCCCGCCAGTCACTGTTGACGATCTTTCTCGAACCGCCAGCAACCACCATCCCAGACCCCTGCCTCTGCCGCCCCGCCCTCCCATCGACCTCACACCACCGCCGTGCTTGGCAGTGCCCCCAGGCCATCCCTTTAATCCCGGCCGACCTCCAGATCGGGCGCCAGTAGCTCTAGGCCGCACACGCCCCGAAGATAAACACCAAGGCGCTGCTTCCCCGGCATAATAGGTGTACTAGCGCCTGTTACGCCGGGGAATGCTTCCGTTAATTGGGAATCAAGTGGCCAGAAATTGAAATTTAGGGGGGCAACGGACCTCTAGCTAAGGTGAAATAGTATATGAGGAGAAACCTTGTGCATCGCAAGTTACTAGGAACATCTAGTATCAAGAAGAAGAGGTCAACTAGTGTCTTCTGTGGGATGAATACTGTGCAAGCAGAGACGTAAGATTTGCACGAATAAGGGAAGAGGATTACCTTTTTCGGTTGCCGGTGTGGTCACCTCCACAAGTCGTGCCGATTTTCTTCTTTTTACCGGGGAAACCGATGTTCTGGAGGGTGCAGGCTTGGACGAACCCATGGCCAAATTGTTAACTGTGTTGCCATGGACATATGTCGGCGGAGGGGAAGCAGATCCGAGGCGGCGAAGGACGGCGTAGCAGGAACAGCTCCGGTGCGGTGGAGGGTGGCGAAGTTGGAGCGGCAGCGGTGAGGCGCAGGACGGCATGGTTGAACTAGCTCGGGTACGGGCGGCTCGGCCTCGGCTTCAACTACTAGCCATGGAGGGTGTTGCGGTTGAGGTTGCGGTGGACGACGACGTCGGGGTATCGGCTCCGGCGTGATGGAGGAGGGCAGCGGTTGATGGGTGGGATGGGGTGGTGGACGGAGGACGCCTGGGTTTCGCGGCTGGTGGAGAGGTAGTTTTGGCGCCCACGGAGTACGAATGGGGAATCGGACGGGTGGGGGGAACCATGTTTCGGTCTGGGACGCGCTTGTTTTTGGCTTTTTTGAACAGAAGATGGGACGCGCTTGTTTGAAATTTGGGGAAAGTACAAACTTTCCCCCCTCTTAAATTTCGGACCTACTGCAGGTCGATGGTAGGATGGTAATCCCAGGTGTCCCAAATAGTGGGCGGGAGCGATTTCGGCCGCGCGCATGTGTGCTTAGGCGGCCATTGTGTATGAATGTTTTACGAATGCGGTTGCGTGGCGTCTAGATGAAGCTACAAACCTACCCCGGTTTAGACCTTTGGACATCAGGCTGGTAGGTTTCACGGGTCGAAGTTATTAGAAAAGTAATTTCCTTGTACTACCAAACATTGGTCTCACGCGGTTTCGGGCGAGTAGAGGCTCTTTTGGCGCTTCGTTCGAAATTTTGAAACACAAGCATTCATGTTTAGAGTACTCTTGAACTATGAGGATTGACCTAAATATACAACGTTATATTTGACCTTGTATGTTTGAAAACCTCATTAAATTATCCGCTTCTTTTTTAAATTTGACACTTGAAAATACTATAACTACGATTATTTTGGAATGGAGGAGCTAAATTTGAATCTATTTTGTACACGACTACATATGCTATTATGTACAAAATCAGAGCAAAGATTGGTGCCCCCATAATTTAGGTATGGTTTACAAATGCCATGATATCAAATTCAAATAATTGAATGGACTTCATGTTGAATTCGATTTTTTTAAACCACCTTAAGTTGAATTCAAATGTATGCTAGTTCATAGGTAGTAGCTATTTATAATGTCCATTGTGTAACTTTCGTATGTATAATGTGCTTTACACACACAACATGAACTATACTCACGTTTATATTCGATTGCTAAAGCGATGCATTGTCTGGAGTTCAAAATACTAACTATGTGGATCAATTGTGTCGAATAATAACATAGACATGCTCAAATTCGATAGAATCTAGATGTCTAATGGATCAATGACTGCTCCTTACGCGAATTGCAAATATCATGAACCCATCCTAATATTTGGATACAATTTATATCTTTAATCAATGTGTAGAACAGTCCTTTACGTGTAGTTTCACTCTCCATCGGTGGTCTCTCACACATGCGCACACACTCTCTCCCGAGGTGTATTTCTTGCACACATGCTCTAGATATAACCCTCCCTCCCTCTCGTAACCATTTACAACTGTTTTCACTAACCTTTATCACAAGCACTCTTCCTCTCGCAAACATACACACGCACAATCCTCATCGACCCTTTCTATATACATGGAACTGCCTACGTGTCTCATGTACGCACATTATCTTTACACCTGTCTCTCACGCATTGTCTCATACCTCTCTTCCTAATCGACGAGTATGATTCTAGCAGAGCATTCTGTAGGATGCCCCTTAAAGTTAGGTTGGATGAATAGTAATATCAGAGGTAAAGGGGTTACCTTAGTCCGAGAACCTAGGGTTACAAATCCTAGCCGGCTTTGTCAGTGGACACAGAGTCCTTCACAATTCTGCTATCTTTGTCTTGTAGGACTAGTCATCCATGGGTCTTCCTAAATGCATCACGGGCCGACCAATGTGGCGCAGGACGGAACAGAACAAAGGGCCTCACCTCGACCCACCGGACCTCACGCGGTGACACACCCTCTGCCCCCACATCTCATTATCTTCTCACACCCACACATACCAACACAAACACCACACACACAGAAAATTTCTCCTGGTGCCTCTATTCCCTCCCCCCTTGCATATACACACTCAAGGGAATGGAATCTCTTGTCGTGATGTCATATTCGTCTCTCTCTCTAGACCACTCTCATTTCTCGTGCTATCTCTCCCACGCCCCCCCCCCCCCCCCTCCCCCCCATCCATGCCTCTCTCGAATACGTAATACACACACATACCTCTCTAGGCCCCGCCAAATGCATCAACTACACATTCACACATGTTACATCACTTACCCCATTGATCTAAAAAGCCCTCTCTTCATGTTTATTTCGCATACAACATTCCTTTTGAATAAAGTGTGGCCAAAAAATTATTTTAGAGTTTCTACATATATACAACATTACAAAGTTATATGGAGGAGTACGAACGCTAATTTGCATTGCATGTTGCCCACAATGATATTTATTTCGCACTGTGAATTTGTATATTTTTATACTATATACAAAGTTAGTCATAATAAAGAGAAATGAAGAGCATCTCTCTCTCCATCGCGTACCCCCATGTACGCCCCTTTCACGTATGCACACAAAACTATCTCCAGGTCCTCTAAAAGTAAGCCCCCAGAAAATTCAAGCATGTTTCATCTTTCTCTCGCGATATATGCAATGACGATCATTGTATTTGAAGCGAAAGCACGATACGTACATTGGACTTCAGAATCCACTCATTACGGTCACCATTTACGTTTAGTGGATATTATGCAGTCACGGGCTCACCATACAATTCTGTATTTGCTCATGACATGACTAGTTGACCAGTTAAACGCTCCACGTGGCACCTCTAGTGTTGCATCACATTATCTCACTACCATCGTGCCCACCTGTCGACTTGTATCTACTCTACATCTACACTCTTATAAAATACATAAAATACACTCTTATAAAAAACAGAGTTGGTGATGATGGTGTGTCTGCCATACTGCAATATAGGCCGTCCGATTTATATCTGACGGATAGGAAAGAAACTATGGCAATTTTGCAAAAAGGTACCCACACACCTCTCCACATTTGCAAATAAGGTCTTCCCTCGTTCATCATTTTCACTCACAAGATAAACAAGTCATACAAATGCATCTTGATGTTACATGCAACGCACGGGCATCTTGTTAGTAAGAATGAAAACAAACGACAAAAAATATATTTGGATGGTGGTTCGAAGTCATGACCGCGGGCACAGCGGACAAGGTGGCCTTGTATTGGTATGCTGAGCCGTCTGTTTTAACACACAGGAGCTGGTGTGGTGATTATACACACACGCACGCATGCACACGAACTGCATCCACACAACACTCACACAAACACATGCACCCACGCACGCAACACTCACACGTACACACACAGCCACGCACGCATGCAACACTCACACGCACGCACACAACACTCACACGCACACACGCACGCATGCATGCACACACCAGTACACCACACGACCAACACACACTCTCACGCTCAAGTGCTCAACCTACACGTGCATGCGCACACATCAGGCCCTGACAGACACATACACAACTAGGTGATTCCCGCGCACGGGTTGGAGCCTTGTCGCGCCTGCGTAAATTTGTGTTTATCTGACCTTTTGCCTATGCGAACTGATAGGTGGGACCCACAACGAACGTGGTCAATTTAACTAGTCAACATGGCGCCACGCAGACTATTTGGCCGGTCAACAGAGTGCAATCTGATGCTGAGCTGTGAGAAAGTGACCGTATAATCACCGCAAAACGTATATAGTGACCGTAATCAGCTTATTCTGAAGTTCGGTGACCGTATTACGCTTTTGTCTCTGTAGGCCCTCCAAAACTACATCTCTACATGTTCTCGCATGTTACATCTAACAACTATGCAATACAACACTACTACTACACTCTAACACAATAAATCATATGTGTTTTTAGTTTTACTAGATATCATATTGTTACTTATAAGTATTCAGTTTGAATACATTAAAATTGCCTTTGAAATGTATGGCTAGTATCATCTACCGCGCGGGAAAAATCCTGCCCTTTCCTGTTTAATCGGGTTTGTATCAATGGATCGTGCGAAACAGCAAAACTATAGTACTATACAGTACAAGTGACAGTTCACTGGGCCGTCGTGTCGTCTACTCCTCTATCGTAAGAGTGGAGCGCTCGCTTTCATAAATCTTCTAGTCCCTTTCGCCGACATGTGGGACATCAAGCTACCGGGTCCACGTGCCATACCGGAATACAGTGCAGAGCAGCCGGGGTGAAGCACCCCAGTCATGGCGCCGGCGTAGTAATGAGCGATGAGGCGTCAAATCACAAAGCTGCACCTTTCCCGCAGTTAAGTTGGAGGGACGAAGCAACCATCATTTCACTCGTTGCTGAATCCGCTTCTCCCTCATCTTCTTCAACTTAACCACGTGTTTCTTCTGCCGTTGTTCTGCCTCATGTGGGACGCGGATCGGCTTGGTAAAGCACTGACACATGGGACCGCATGTTAGCAAAACGCCAGGACAACGTCCTCCGAAAATAAGAAGCCTAATCCTAGACTTACAAAGGGCTACGTAGCTGCTACGTATACTTTCCATCTAATCTATATATGCCCCCCTGATTTCAGGTGGGGTGGGCCTAATCCTCTCCTTCAATCCAATTAAATAGTCCCACATCACATCAGTTCATAACTTTACATAAACCATTACATGGATGTAGCATTGCTCAAATAAGAAACCTCCCCCGCCATCCGCGCGGCAAAATCACCTCCTTTTTACTCATCTCGATTCTATAATTTTTTAGATCAATATAATTGAGATTTGTATAGATAGCACACAGGAGCAAAACCAAGTGGTACGATTAAGGGCATCCACAATGTGTAGCCAAATGTGAAAATAGCTTTTGGCATCGTGGGAACCATTGTGGACGGTGTTGCCAAAGCCAAAAAGATGGAACGGAAGCTCCCTGATTGATTGATTGAAGGAATAGAAAAATGCAACGTCTCTCCTCTTTCTCCCATGCTTGGACGCATGTAGTACAGTATAGAGCACAGAGTCTACTCCCATGTCCCTTCTATCACAAATCACAAAGGAGTGAGGCGTCAAATCACAAAAGCACGCACGAAGCAACCATCATTTCACTCTTCGATGACTCCGCTTCTCCATCATCTTCTTCGAGAAGCCATCTCACCGCATTAGTTACTCCTAGTAGTACTAGTAAAGGACTTCCTAGATGCAAATAAGGCGGTTGTCTCAATGGTGTTCTCCGTCGAACGCACTTCGCCAAACCACCAAAAAAAATCGTCGACGTCACCGCAATGGGGAAGGAAGTCAAATATAGTTACTACCTCCATTTTTTTGTACACAAGGCCAATATATCAAAATTACAATTTGCAAAGGGCCACTAACACTAATCGAGACAAAATTGATGGGGTTAGCAACCAAGGACATTAATATCCCCTGCATGCATGCGGAAGTGAGAAGGTTGGTTTGCATGGCACTGCATTAATCAAGCGATGAGGAGTGAGATGGTTAGCTCTTTGGTCTTTGGAGAAAAAAATACACATTAATTGACACATGAAACGAGGATTTGTATCGATTAAATCCCGCGAAGGAAAACCCAACCTTTCTTTTTTAACACTAGTACTCCTAGTACGTACGTACTTATCCTATTTGTGTCTAGGCCTTGCATTGCCAAACTTTGCCACACATTTTTGCCAAGCTTGCCAAAAGTTTTCAAAATGAGAAGGAGGTACACTTGCGCACAGCTATCGCGGTCGCACCGCACCCTCACATGGTCGCTCCTGCACGCCGCGGTCGCACCGCACCCTCACATAGTCGCTCCTGCACACCGCAAACCAACCAAGGGAACGCACCCTCACTGACACGTGCTGTCGCATGTGAACACACCAAACTCAGCCATCCTATCGCTGACACATAATTTTCGTTCATAGAGTATGTTTATCCAACCGCATGTTGGGGAGTATCCGTACGGCCCGTGCGGTTGTCTGTTGGGGAAGAAGAAGAGGTGAGGAAGAAGGAAAGAAGGGTTAGGGGACGTAGGATATTCATCCAACCGCCTGAAATGGTAGACTGAACCAAGTCAGGCGACTTGCATAACAAATATATGTTTTTACACAGCAAAAGATCCATAAAAACAACAACATAAAGAAAAACTATCACCGCTCGCGGAAAGAGACGACCTCGTCGTCTTTGGCTGCCGGCGCGAACCAACCGTCGCTGCCGACGTGTGTCTCCGCACCGTGGTTGTCCTCGGCCTCCAGCTACTCGTTCAAGCGGAGCGCGCGGGCGCTCTGCACGGACAAGAGCACAGCCCGGTTCAAGTCGAGGACGTCCGGTTCCGCCTGCAGGAGGGCCTCGATGGCAACTGTTGGGTTTCGTAGTAATTTCAAAAAATTTCCTACGCACACGCAAGATCATGTGATGCATAGCAACAAGAGGGGAGAGTGTTGTCTACGTACCCACGCAGACCGACTGCGGAAGCGTTGACACAACGTAGAGGAAGTAGTCGTACGTCTTCACGATCCAACCGATCAAGCACCGCAACTACGGCACCTCCGAGTTCGAGCACACGTTCAGCTCAATGACGATCCCCGGACTCCGATCCAGCAAAGTGTCGGGGAAGAGTTCCGTCAGCACGACGGCGTGGTGACGATCTTGATGTACTACAGCAGCAGGGCTTCGCCTAAACTCCGCTACAGTATTATCGAGGACTATGGTGGCTGGGGGCCCCGCACACGGCTAAGGAATAGATCACGTGGATCAACTTGTGTGTTCTAGGGTGCCTCTGCCTCAGTATATAAAGGACTAGAGGGGGGAGGCTGGCCGGCCAAGGTGTGGCGCGCCAGGAGAGTCCTACTCCCTCTGGGAGTAGGATTCCCCCCCCCAATCCTAGTTGGAATAGGATTCGCGGAGGGGGAAAAGAGAGAGAGGGGGCCGGCCACCTCTCCTAGTCCTACTAGGACTAGGGGAAGGGGGAGGCGCGCAGCCCATGTAGGGCTGCCTCTTCTCTTTTCCACTAAGGCCCATCATGGCCCATTTAGCTCCCGGGGGGTTCCGGTAACCTTCCCGGTACTCCGGTAAAATCCCGATTTCACCCGGAACACTTCCGATATCCAAACATAGGCTTCCAATATATCAATCTTTATGTCTCGACCATTTCGAGACTCCTCGTCATGTCCGTGATCACATCCGGGACTCCGAACAACCTTCGGTACATCAAAATGCATAAACTCATAATATAACTGTCATCATAACCTTAAGCGTGCGGACCCTACGGGTTCGAGAACAATGTAGACATGACCAAGACATGTCCCCGGTCAATAACCAATAGCGGGACCTGGATGCCCATATTGGCTCCTACATATTCTACGAAGATCTTTATCGGTCAGACCGCATAACAACATACGTTGTTCCCTTTGTCATCGGTATGTTACTTGCCCGAGATTCGATCGTCGGTATCCCATACCTAGTTCAATCTCGTTGCCGGCAAGTCTCTTTACTCGTTCTGTAATACATCATCTCGCAACTAACTCATTAGTTGCAATGCTTGCAAGGCTTATGTGATGTGCATTACCGAGAGGGCCCAGAGATACCTCTCCGACAATCGGAGTGACAAAACCTAATCTCGAAATACGCCAACCCAACATGTACCTTTGGAGACACCTGTAGTACTCCTTTATAATCACCCAGTTACGTTGTGACGTTTGGTAGTACCCAAAGTGTTCCTCCGGTAAACGGGAGTTGCATAATCTCATAGTTACAAGAACATGTATAAGTCATGAAGAAAGCAATAGCAACATACTTAACGATCGGGTGCTAAGCTAATGGAATGGGTCATGTCAATTAGATCATTCTCTTAATGATGTGATCCCGTTAATCAAATAACAACTCATTGTTCATGGTTAGGAAACATAACCATCTTTGATTAACGAGCTAGTCAAGTAGAGGCATACTAGTGACACTTTGTTTGTCTATGTATTCACACATGTATTATGTTTCCGATTAATACAATTCTAGCATGAATAATAAACCTTTATCATGATTATAAGGAAATAAATAATAACTTTATTATTGCCTCTAGGGCATATTTCCTTCAGTCTCCCACTTGCACTAGATTCAATAATCTAGATTACACTGTAATGATTCTAACACCCATGGAGCCTTGGTGCTGATCATGTTTTGCTCGTGGCAGAGGCTTAGTCAACGGGTCTGCAATATTCAGATCCGTATGTATCTTGCAAATCTCTATGTCTCCCACCTGGACTAGATCCCGGATGGAATTGAAGCGTCTCTTGATGTGCTTGGTTCTCTTGTGAAATCTGGATTCCTTTGCCAGGGCAATTGCACCAGTATTGTCACAAAAGATTTTCATTGGACCCGATGCACTAGGTATGACACCTAGATCGGATATGAACTCCTTCATCCAGACTCCTTCGTTCGCTGCTTCCGAAGCAGCTATGTACTCCGCTTCACATGTAGATCCCGCTACGACACTTTGTTTAGAACTGCACCAACTGACAGCTCCACCGTTTAATGTAAACACGTATCCGGTTTGCGATTTAGAATCGTCCGGATCAGTGTCAAAGCTTGCATCAATGTAACCATTTACGACGAGCTCTTTGTCACCTCCATATACGAGAAACATATCATTAGTCCTTTTCAGGTATTTCAGGATGTTCTTGACCGCTGTCCAGTGATCCACTCCTGGATTACTTTGGTACCTCCCTGCTAGACTTATAGCAAGGCACACATCAGGTCTGGTACACAACATTGCATACATGATAGATCCTATCGCTGATGCATAGGGAACATCTTTCATATTCTCTCTATCTTCTGCAGTGGCCGGGCATTGAGTCTTACTCAATTTCACACCTTGTAACACAGGCAAGAATCCTTTCTTTGCTTGATCCATTTTGAACTTCTTCAAAATTTTGTCAAGGTATGTTGTTTGTGAAAGTCCAATTAAGCGTTTTGATCTATCTCTATAGATCTTTATGCCTAATATGTAAGCAGCTTCACCGAGGTCTTTCATTGAAAAACTCTTATTCAAGAATCCCTTTATGCTATCCAGAAATTCTATATCATTTCCAATCAGTAATATGTCATCCACATATAATATCAGAAATGCTACAGAGCTCCCACTCACTTTCTTGTAAATACAGGCTTCTTCGAAAGTCTGTATAAAACCAAATGCTTTGATCACACTATCAAAGCGTTTATTCCAACTCCGAGAGGCTTGCACCAGTCCATAAATGGATCGCTGGAGCTTGCACACTTTGTTAGCTCCCTTTGGATCGACAAAACCTTCTGATTGCATCATATACAACTCTTCTTCCAGAAATCCATTCAGGAATGCAGTTTTGACATCCATCTGCCAAATTTCATAATCATAAAATGCGGCAATTGCTAACATGATTCGGACAGACTTAAGCATCGCTACGGGTGAGAAGGTCTCATCGTAGTCAACCCCTTGAACTTGTCGAAAAACTTTTTGCGACAAGTCGAGCTTTGTAGATAGTAACATTACCGTCAGCGTCAGTCTTCTTCTTGAAGATCCATTTATTCTCAATTGCTTGCCGATCATCGGGCAAGTCAACCAAAGTCCATACTTTGTTCTCATACATGGATCCCATCTCAGATTTCATGGCTTCAAGCCATTTTGCGGAATCTGGGCTCACCATCGCTTCTTCATAGTTCGTAGGTTCATCATGATCTAGTAGCATGACTTCCAGAACAGGATTACCGTACCACTCTGGTGCGGATCTCACTCTGGTTGATCTACGAGGTTCAGTAGTATCTTGATCTGAAGTTTCATGATCATTATCATTAGCTTCCTCACTAACTGGTGTAGGTGTCACTGAAACAGCTTTCTGTGATGCACTACTTTCCAATAAGGGAGCAGGTACAGTTACCTCGTCAAGTTCTACTTTCCTCCCACTCACTTCTTTCGAGAGAAACTCCTTCTCTAGAAAGTTTCCGAATTTAGCAACAAAAGTCTTGCCTTCAGATCTGTGATAGAAGGTATATCCAATAGTTTCCTTTGGATATCCTATGAAGACACATTTCTCCGATTTGGGCTCGAGCTTATCAGGTTGAAGCTTTTTCACATAAGCATCGCAGCCCCAAACTTTCAGAAATGACAACTTTGGTTTCTTGCCAAACCACAGTTCATAAGGCGTCGTCTCAATGGATTTTTATGGTGCCCTATTTAACGTGAATGCGGCCGTCTCTAGAGCGTATCCCCAAAACGATAGCGGTAAATCAGGAAGAGACATCATAGATCGCACCATATCTAGTAAAGTACGATTACGACGTTCGGACACACCATTACGCTGTGGTGTTCCGGGTGGCGTGAGTTGCGAAACAATTCCACAATTTTTCAAATGTACACCAAACTCGTAACTCAAATATTCTCCTCCACGATCAGATCGTAGAAACTTTATTTTCTTGTTACGATGATTTTCAGCTTCACTCTGAAATTCCTTGAACTTTTCAAATGTTTCAGACTTATGTTTCATTAAGTAGATATACCCATATCTGCTTAAATCATCTGTGAAGGTGAGAAAATAACGATATCCGCCACGAGCCTCAATATTCATCGGACCACATACATCTGTATGTATGATTTCCAACAAATCTGTTGCTCTCTCCATAGTAGCGGAGAACGGTGTTTTGGTCATCTTGCCCATGAGGCACGGTTCGCAAGTACCAAATGATTCATAATCAAGTGGTTCCAAAAGTCCATCAGAATGGAGTTTCTTCATGTGCTTTACACCGATATGACCTAAACGGCAGTGCCACAAATAAGTTGCACTCTCATTATCAACTCTGCATATTTTGGCTTCAACATTATGAATATGTGTGTTACTACTATCGAGATTCAACAAGAATAGACCACTCTTCAAGGGTGCATGACCATAAAAGATATTACTCATATAAATAGAACAACCATTATTCTCTGATTTAAATGAATAATCGTCTTGCATCAAACAAGATCCAGATATAATGCTCATGCTTAACGCTGGCACCAAATAACAATTATTTAGGTCTAATACTAATCCCGAAGGTAGATGTAGAGGTAGCGTGCCGACTGCGATCACATCGACTTTGGAACCGTTTCCCACGCGCATCGTCACCTCGTCCTTAACCAATCTTCGCTTGATCCGTAGTCCCTGTTTCGAGTTGCAAATATTAGCAATAGAACCAGTATCAAATACCCAGGTGCTACTGCGAGCATTAGTAAGGTACACATCAATAACATGTATATCACATATACCTTTGTTCACCTTGCCATCCTTCTTATCCGCCAAATACTTGGGGCAGTTCCGCTTCCAGTGACCAGTCTGCTTGCAATAGAAGCACTCAGTTTCAGGCTTAGGTCCAGGTTTGGGTTTCTTCTCTTGAGTAGCAACTTGCTTGCCATTCTTTTTGAAGTTCCCCTTCTTCTTCCCTTTGCCCTTTTTCTTGAAACTAGTGGTCTTGTTGACCATCAACACTTGATGCTCCTTCTTGATTTCTACCTCCGCAGCTTTCAGCATTGCGAAGAGCTCGGGAATAGTCTTGTTCATCCCTTGCATATTATAGTTCATCATGAAGCTCTTGTAGCTTGGTGGCAGTGATTGAA